>NW_021833117.1:0-15000 GCF_006345805.1 Octopus sinensis
GACTCACCGTTTATTACGTACTTCCACACCAGGTCATCTTCACGGAAAAGACGAACTCATCATCCAAATGTGTCTCTTACATATTATTATATTACATAATTTCGTTTCCTCTTGTATTTTTATTAATTGACTAAATTAATCTAATTAATTAAAGGAGACTCTAAACACAACATTGATTGTTTCTCTGTGTTATTGAGTAAAATTTCGGTGTTTGCTCGGATTTAATTTCAAACACACACACTTGCGCGCGCGAACACACACCAAGAGTGTCCGTGCGGTAAGTAGCTTGTTTACCAACCACATGGTTTCCGGGCTCAGTCCCACTGCGTGGCACCTTGGTCAAGTGTCTTTTACTATAGCCTCGGGCCGACCAATGCCTTGTGAGTGGATTCCGCAGAGGGAAACTGTAAGAAGCCCGTCGTATATATGTATACGTATGTATGTGATTGTATGTTTGTGTGTCTGTGTGTGTGTCACTCGCATTGCTTGACAACCGATGCTGGTGTGTTTATGTCCGCGTCACTTAGCGGTTCGGCAAAATAACAGATAGAATAAGTACTGGGCTTACAAAGAATAAGTTCCGGGTTCCGGTAGTTCGGGGTCCAGTTGCTCGATTAAGGCGGAGCTCCAGCATAGCCGCAGTGAAATAACTGAAACAGGTAAAACGAAAAAGAGAAAGATATATATATATATATATATATATAGACGCAGGAGTGGCTGTGTGGTAAGTAGCTTGCTAACGGTTGCTTCTGCGCATGTGCGAGTCAGTGTTGTGTTCGGCACTGAAGCGGCGAAGACGTGCTATTGAAGCCGTCTTGAATTGAAAACTTTGGAAGCCCATGTAGGTAAGATTCTTTTTCTGGGTCCAGTGGGAGTTTTTTGTTGAGAATTGTTTTCTACAGGCAGGAAGTCCTACTTGATTCAGAATTCTGATTCTGCCGACATGTGGCAAATATATTTTTCTCGCTGAGAAATTTTGGGGGCGTATCCGTCTTCGATAAATTGAGTAAATATTTTTCTCACGTAATTGTGAGATTTGTATTGTGCTGTGAAGAACTTTTATGATTGTGAAAACTACTACTTCGCAAGAAAATTATAAAAATAAGCCACTATTGATTACCTTTCGGACCCATTTTTGTGATGGTTGTGTTGCAGTTGCGGCGTTCCAGGTTCAACCCAGGCCGGGAGTACCGCAAGGCCAGAATATTTTTGCTGTGTTTTTTTTTTATTAACTTTCTTTTGAACTTCATTTGTTTTTTTTCTTTATTGCGACTTTCCGTTATTTCTTCTTCCCTTCTGTTGTGCTTTCTCCTTTTTGTCTTTTCAAAAATCTATCAAATTTTATTTGACTTTTGAACCTTTTTCTTCCTGCTTTTTGAGTTTAATTTGAATATATTTAAAAAAAACATGGCAATGAAAATAATAAAATTTTGGAGTGGAAATCATACCACCTAAAAGTGGTTAAAAGACCGTGAAGATAGGACGGTGGTGTTGAGAACTTACTCCAAGGCACTCGACACCATCGCCCTATTCGAAAAGACGGCAATTGAGGAGGAGTTGGAAGAGTATTTGCCAACAATTAAATTCATTTCCAGGGGTGTCAAATATGCAACAGTGTGGTTGCTATTTGACACCCCTGAAGAGGCTTGCAACTTTGCTAGCAACCCCTGGAGGGTAAGGAAATCTTATTCCTGCCCACGTACAAAAAAAAAAATTGATGAAAGCTTGGATTTGCGGATTGCCACCCGACATAGAACCCGAGTGGATAGAGGAGACTATCCGCCGGGGTCTGGGTGACAGCGAACTAAGCTCCTCAATGTAAAAGTTCTTCCTGCGGCTGCTTGGGTTGAGTCAAAAGCAATTTTGACCCTGTGGACCCAATCAGCAAATCTGTTCTTCCAGATTTTTTGAAAATGGCCGGGTACAGGTACCCGGTGATGCTTGAGGGTCGCCCCCCTAAGTGTCATCGGTGCTTGGAGTCCGGCCACATAAAGAAGAACTGTCCTCGGGAACAAAATAGGATCCCGGAACAGTTAAGTAAAACCCCTCTAGAAGAGGGAACGATAACGGCCGAGAAAGCAGAGGACTCCTCAAACAGAGGCCGAAAGAGAAAGGTGAGCAACAATGGGTGCTCACCAAAGGATAATAGGGGATGAGAGAGGAAGTCGAATCTCCCAGCCACGGAGGAGACGCACCCTCCCTCAGTTGAAAAGGGAAAAAAAAGAAAAAGAGGAAGAAAACGGGACATTACCGGCTGTCAGTGTAGCACCGGAATGTCTCGGAACTACGTCGGTTGGGGTTGTGGCCACCGACAAGAAAAGGAATACCGTTGGCGGGAACTGTGCCGCCAACGAAAGAACTGAACGTATTGGTCCTCTTCTATAGAGGAGGAGATTGAAAAAGTGATGGAAGAGCACTACAAGGGAGCAACTTTACCTTCACACAGGACCCCGAATGGCCTCCGCAGGTAGCTGTGGAGGCCGTGGCGTTCGACGTGACGCTTGGGCTAAAGGAGCTCAATGAAGATTATAACTTGGTCCCGGGCGACGCGAACTCGGAACTTGATTACATTCTGAGGGAGGCGTGGTTGATGGTGGAGGGCGCGGGCACAAGCTATTTCGAGGACGATATGTATTATTAGTAATTGACTTAAGTCCATAAATTGAAAAATTGTAGAGGATTAATACCTCGTTTTGTATTAATAATGGACTGCTAAGTCCAAAAATTGGAAAAATTGTAAGAGGTTTAATACCTCGTTTTGTGTTTATCTTTAAAAAGAACAATGTTTTAGAGAAGCGAAAGTCGGCGGGCGCTTTTTTGTCTTCTTCCATCCTTATCATCTTTCTTTCATTATCATTCACCTCATTAATGTCCTCGTCCAGCCCGCAAAGCTAACCTAATCTGTGTACTGCCTTTATGGCAAATGTTTTGAAATAAGTAGCTTGCTAACCAACCACATGGTTCCGGATTTAGTCCCACTGCGTGGCATCTTGGGCAAGTGTCTTCTGCTATAGCTCCGGCCCGACCAATGCCTTGTGAGTGGATTTGGTAGACGGAAATTGAAAGAAACCTATCGTATATATTATATATAATATATATATATATTATGTGTATGTATATGTTTGTGTCACCCTAGGTCTAATGTATAGTATAAAGAGTTATAGCTTTAGTTGTTGCTTAGCCTAGGTCAGTCCTAATCCAGACAGGCCTATGATCAAAGATGTTCCAGCTGTAACCATCCCGTTCTATATTCAGGACTAGTGTATCTAGAACTACATTATCTGACGTATAGTACAGGAGTCAGTAGCTATAGTTGTTGCTTAGCCCTAGGTCAGTCCTGATCCAGACAGGCGTATGTTCAAAGATGTTCCTTCTGTGACCTCCCATCTATAATTCAGGCCGAGTGTTTCTAAGACTACATTATCTAATGTATAGTACAGGAGTTAGTAGCTATAGTTGTTGCTTAGCCCTAGGTCAGTCCTAATCCAGACAGGACTATGACCAAAGATCTTCAAGCTGTGACATCGCATCTATAATTCAGGCCTAGTGTATCTAGGACTACATTATCTTATGTATAGTACAGGAGTCAGTAGCTATAGTTGTTGCTTAACCAGCAGGTGTGCTAGCAGTGCCAGACAGGCCTAGACCAAATATGTTCCTTCTGTGACCATCCCATCTATTATTCAGCCTTAGTGTATCTAGGACTACATTATCTAATGTATAGTACAGGAGTTAGTAGCAATAGTTGTTGCTTAGCCCTAGGTCAGTCCTGATCCAGACAGACCGATGATCAAAGATCTTCCAGTTGTGACCATCGAGTCTTTTATTCAGGCCTAGTTTATCTTGGACTACATTATCTAATGTACATTATAGGAGTTAATATTAGTAGCTACAGTTGTTTAGTAGTAGGTCGCCATTTTGCCGCCATTAACTTGTCATACATAATCTTTCATAAATATTTTCTGTCGTTAATTAGTTTGAAATTATGTCATTAAATTCTCATCAATTTGGCTCTGCATGCATATATATATATATATATATTATATATATATATATTATAATATATATATATATATATATTATATATATTATATAATATATACATACGTATATATATATATATATATATTATATATTATATATATATATATACATACGTATATGTATATTATATATATATATATATATATAGTATATTTATATATATATATATATATATATATATATATATATATATATATAAATTAATAATATATACATATATATATATATATATATATATATTATATAATATTAAATTAGAGATAAAACCACTATTAGCAATCAAACAGAGAAAAACATAAACCAAAATAAAATAAAATTAATTAATATAATATACAAAATATATAATTTATAAAATTCAAAATTTAAATTAATTAAAGTTAAAATGAAAAAAAAAATTTTTATATTTTTTAATTATTAATTTATACCTATAAATTTATATATATATTATTATTTTATTTTTATATTTATTAATATTTTATTTTAATTTAATTTTACTTTTAATTTAATATTTTAATTTTTTTTTTTTAATATATATATAACTATCAAGAGTATTAAAAATTTACTCTCTGCTTTTATCCCTGAGCTTAGTAACCACTGGTGCGTGAGTTTCTGGTCGACATCAGGTTTTTTGCTACGGGCCACATACTTGTCATCGAGAGGTTTCTGTTCCCATCTGCTTGCTAAATTTTCATGTGCTTTTGTTTTTGCAATTAATTTTCTTTTCTTGCAGCTGCAGTTGGCGTATTTCCTTCAGTCCTGATCAATCTGGTGGGTATCTAAGAGATCAGCAGCGAAGTTTTGCTCTCTTTTAGAATAGAGTGAAGTTTTTTAGGTCTTTCATGTTTTTCAACAAGTTTTAGCATCCAATCGTTGGTTCTTCAATGTATTTGGCCAGTCCGATTGTGGTGGTTTTGTATGTAAGTTCAAGCTGGATCAAACCTCGGCCTCCTTGAGCTCTGGGAAGGTAAAGGCGATTCACGTCTGTCTTTGGATGGTGCATCTTATTACAAGTCAGTAGCTTGCGGATTTTTCGGTCAATTTTCATTATTTCACAAGTATTCCAGTTAAGCACATTGAAGCTAGAAAGAACATTGTTACTGCTAGGAATTTATGGCTAAAACCTTATATATGCATTCATCTCAGATTTCAGGACTGCTCAAACTTTTCTATATATATTCTTTCTAAACCTTCTCTTCCATGCTTGTATGCTGGATACCAGAGCCTTCATTTATTCCTAGGTATTTATAGGTTTGTTCCTGCTCAAGTTCCTTTATTACGATTTCGACATCTAATTCGATTGAACTAGACTTTACCAATTTCCCTTTCTTAAAAGTGGCTTTGGCACACTTTTCAAGGCCAATCTCCATCCCGATATCATCACTGAATCCTTTCATAGTATGTAATAATTCTTCAAGCTATTCTACTATGCAGAAAATTAGTGGTGAAAGTGAGTCACCTTGGAAAATTCCACAGCTTATGCTAATGTTATTTGAGTGCAATACTCCCTTAGAATGATATAATTGGAGCTTCGTGTTCCATAGTGACATATTATACTTTAAAAAATCTGAAATCACAGGAGAAATTTTGAAAATGTCCAACGATTTCAGAATCCACGAATGTGGTATGCAGTCAAAGGCTTTTTATAATCAATCCATGAAGTGCTGAGATTTCTGCGCTTGTTATGGTAGTTCTCAAGGATCATGTGATTAATTAGGAGCTGATCTTTGCATCCGTATGAGCCTCGTCTGCATCCTTTTTGTTTCGTGGGAAAGAGGTTATTCTCTCCATAAACGTATATGTTTTCTTTTTCTTATTATATATTATTATATTATTATTATTATTATTATTATTATTATTATTATTATTATTATTATTATGATTATTATATAACTAATATATATATAAATATTATATATTGGATTCGATTTATTATTATTATTACTAGTATTGTTGTTATACATACATACAAGCATATGTAATGATAATAATAGTGGATGTAAACATATATATATATATATATATATATATATATATAAATATTTTGTGTGTGTGCGCGGCGTGTGTGCGTGTGTTTGAAATTAAATTCTAGCAAACACCGAAATTTTACTCAATAACACAGAGAAACAATCAATGTTTTGTAGAGTCTCCTTTAATTAATTAGATTAATTTAGTAAATAATAAAATACAAGAGGAAACGAAATTATGTTAGTATAATAATATGTAAGAAGACACATTTGGATGACGAGATCGTCTTTTCCGTGAAGATGACCTGGTGGTGGAAGTTACGTAATAAACGGTGAGTCCAGTTCTAAGGAGATCAATCAGAGGGACGATGTCATGCCAGGATATGATCGACAGAGATGTTCTGCTGTGAATATTTTTAAATTCGTTAGAATTAGCTCTGAACTGAAAATAAGAAGGAAATAAAAACATATAAGTAAAAATAGAAATATGTAACTCTATACAATAGCGTAACAAGCGAACGACATTCTAATGACTACTACCCCCTCACAAGGGGTTTATTATATAAAGTTATCCAAAACAAAAAACAAAATCAAAAAACAACAACGCAAGGACGGGGAACAAATAAAGTATTATAGGACGCTCAGGAAGAAGGGAAAGGAAGAAAGGGTTTTGACGTTTCGAGCTGAGCTCTTCGTCGGAAACATAGGAGAAGGAAAGATCCCGAGAAAGGAAGACAGGGGAAAAAATCGCTAGTGATACACACGAGGTCCATACTAAAGACGGAAGTAGTAAAAGTAGAAGAATAATGCTTTTTACAAGACAGGAGAGCTATGTCAAAGACAGTAGGTAAAGAAAGTGAGAGGGGAATGTGTGTGGGTGTAGTGCGTGCGGGGAGGTCAGCGTGTGCGCGTGTGTGTGTATGTGTGCTATGATGACACGTGGTGTGTGTTTGTGTGCGTGTGTGTGTGTGTATGGCGAACAACTGGCTAGCTGGCTAGTAGTAAAAATTATAATATATTATATATTACATATTATATTATTATATATTATTATAAAAATATTTTTATATACTTGTCTTCATGAGGCCATGATAACAAATTCCCACTTTCATGTAGGCCCTTCGGCGGAGGGATTTTTTAGAATGATTTCTTTTCACGGTAAACAGAGTTTGCAGATCCCACGGATGGTAAGCCTGCTCTGCTCTGACACACTCCACTTGGCGTTGTATTGTGCAGTGGTTTCTTTCAACGTCCATACATGTCTTGCCAAAGTTGTAGTGTAATGCCTTCGTTGCATATTTGGGGAGAACTAAAGGAAACTTTAGTAAATATGCTGAAAACTCGAAACCTCGAAAATTGATACCATCACCGTCACCGTCGCCCTGTTCGTCGTCGTTGTTCTCTTTCTTCTACTCCTCCTCCTCCTCCTCATCATCATCATCATCATTATCATTATTATTATTATCATTGTTATTATTATCATTGTTATTATTATTTTTATTATTATCATTATTATTATTATTATTATTATTAATATCATCATCATCATCATCATCGTCATCATCATCATCATCATCATCATCGTTTTTATTGTTATTATTATTATCATCATCATCATCATCACCATCTTCATCATTATTATTATTATTATTATTATTATTATATTATAAAATATGTATTTAAAAATGGATGGATGTTATTTTCACAGCAATAGTGCTCTTCTCAGTACATTAGCCGTTCCAGATTTTTTGCACTTCCTGTAGGGATGGTAAGCCTGGAATCATTTTCAAATAGGTTTCAGTACCTTTTTTTATCATTCCTAGAGATCCTACAATCACCGGTACTGTAGTCGCCTTGAGGTACCACACTTTTTCCAATATCTTTTATAGTTACTGATCTTGTCAAATTCATTCGCCGCTCTATTATGATCACAGGGAATACACATGTCGATTAATAAACACATCCTTTTTGTCTGATCTTTTATAATAATATCCGGTTTATTAGCTTTTATAGTCCTGTCGGTCTGCACGGGTAAGTCCCATAGAATCGACACATTTTCTGCCTCAGTCACAGCTTCAGGATGTTGTTTATACCATTTGTCAGCGGTTTTGATTTTATAATGCCGACGTATTGTCCAATGTAAATACTGGCCGACTCTGTCCATGTCTTGCTTTTTATTCTGCAGGTGCTTCGAGGGACGTTCAATAAGTAATGCCTCTGACCCACTTGTATTTTGTTGATCTACCTGAAATTTTGCATGTGCAATCATTTTTATCTCTATAGAGATAATCGTGGTTCCTGATTTACAGGTGTTTGAACTGAGTGAAGTGTGAAATGGAGCCTGTTGAGTGTCGAGCAGTGATCCGGTTTTTGTATTTGAAAGGACGCAAACCACGGAAGACTTTTGATGAAATGAAAGTAACTTATGGTGGTGATGCCCCATTATATGACCTTGTAAAACGCTGGCCTCGTGAATTCAAACATGGTCAGAACTCTGTGAAAACAGCTCCCAGATGTGGTCGCCCCCTTCTGCCATTGATGAGGCATCTGTCCGTCAAGTTGAGGCTGCCAATTTGGAAGATCGACGCATAATTATTCGCCAAATAGCCCATGCGGTCAAGATTAGTACCGGGTCTGTGGGTCTATCACGATGATCCACAGTCCAAAGCCCAGCTAATGCAGTGGAAGCACCGTGACTCACCCCCTCCAAAGAATGCAAGGGTGCAGCCCTCCGCTGGCAAGGTCATGCTCACAGTCTTCTGGGACCAGGACGGAGTAGTGATGACAGATTTCCTGGCAAAGGGTGCCACAATTGCAGGAGCCTATTATGCTTCACTTTTGAGGAAATTAAGAGAAGTTATCAAAATCAAGAGACGGGGCAAGATCAGCAAAGGCATCCTCCTCCTGCAGGACAACGCTCCGGTCCACAACTCGCTTGTCGCCAGATCAGAAGCACAGGCGTATGGCTATGAACTCCTCCCCATGCCCCCTACTTTCGTGACCTTACACCCTCTGATTTTCACCTCTTCCCTGCCATGAAGCTGTTTTTGAAAGGAAAGCGTTTCCCAGATGATGCAGCCTTGATTTCTGAAGTCACGTCGTGGTTGGAGGACCAAGCTGGGTTCTTCTACAAAAACGGTCTCCAAAGCCGCATCAGACGATGGGAGAAATGCGTAACTCTGGGTGGTTCCTATGTAGAAAAAGACGAATACTGTGCCAAGTTTCGTTGCTCTACTGCTATGGGAAGTGGGTCAGGGGCATTACTTATTGAACGCCCTTCGTAAGACTCTACACCCTGAGATTAGGTGTCTATTGTTTCAATATCATCGTTACAGAATTGGCATTTGGGGTCAGCTCCATTTTTTATCCCATTGGCTTTGTAGTTCCGTGTATATAAGCTTTGGTCTTGAGCAGCTACTATGAAATCTTCACTCTCTGCTTTTAGCCTGAGCTTCGTAACCACTGGTGCGTGTGTTTCTGGTCGACATCAGGTTGTTTGCTAGGGGCCACATACTTGCCATCGAGAGGTTTCTGTTCCCATCTGCTTGCTAAATTTTCATGTGCTTTTGTCTTTGCAATTAATTTTATTTTCTTTGCACCTGCAGTTGGCGCATTTCCTTCAGTCTGCTCAATCTGGTGGGTATCTAAGAGATCAGCAGCGAATTCTTTGCTCTCTTTGAGAATAGAGTGAAGTCTTTTCAGTCTTTCATGTTTTTCAACATGTTTTGGCATCCAATCGTTTGTTGCTTCAATGTATTTTGCCAGTCCGATTGTAGTGGTTTTCTACGTAAGTTGTTACTATTATCATTATTATTATTGTTGTTGTTGTTGTTTTATTATTGATTTTGTTGTTGTTGTTATTGTTATTATTATCATTATTATTACTATTATTATTATTATCATCATCATCATTAGCATCATGAAAATCATCATCATCTTCATCATTATTATTATTATTGTAGGTTGAAGTGATTTATTGATTCACATATATATGTGTGTGTGTGTGTTGTAGTTTTCTATTCTGCTTTACTTACACACGCATTTCCACCCCACCAGACGGTAATCCTCCTTACAGATACATGTGTAGGATCCGAGTGTGTTGGAGCAGCTACTATCCGTTGGGCATCGATTAATCCTCTTGCATTCGTCTATGTCTGCAAAGAAAATAATTTTATTGCATGATTATAAAACTTATGTATCATCATAAATCATCAATCACATCAATCACCAATCATCATCATCATCATCATCATCATCATCATCATCATCATCATCATCATCAATCATCATCACCATCATCATCAATCATCATCATTAATCATCATCATCATCATCAATCATCATCATCATCATCATCAACCATCATCATCATCATCAATTATCATCATCAATCTTCATCATCAATCATCATCATCATCATCATCATCAATCATCATCATCATCAATCATCATCATCCACTATCATCATCATCATCATCATCATCATCAATCAAACATCATCATCATCCCATCATCAGCATCAATCATCTTCATCAGCATCAATCATCATCATCAACAATCATTATCATCATCAATTATGATCATCATCAATCATCATCATCATCAACCATCATCAATCATCATCATCATCATCCACTATCATTACCAATCATCATCATCGTCATCAATCATCATCATCATCATCAATCATCATCATCATCAATCATCATCATTATTAATTATGATCATCATCATCATCATCATCAATCACATCATCAATCACATCATCAATCATCATCATCATCATCATCAATCATCATCCTCATCATCAATCATCATCATTATCAATCATCATCATCATCAATCATCATCATCAATAATCATCATTATCAACCATCATCATCAATCATCATCATCATCAATCATCATCATCATTATCAATCATCTTCATCATCATCAATCATCATCATCATCAATCATCATCATCAATCATCATCATCTTCATCAATCATCATCATCATAAACCATCATCATCAATCATCATCATCATCATCAATCATCATCATCATCAATCATCATCATCATCATCATCAATCATCATCATCATCATCATCATCATCAATCATCATCATCATCATCAACCATCATCATCATCAATTATCATCATCATCAATCATCATCATCAACCTTCATCCTCAATCATCATCATTATCATCATCATCAATCATCATCATCATCTTCAAACATCATCATCAGCATCATCATCAGCATCACTATCATCATCACAATCATCATCATCATCAATTATGATCATCATCATAATCATCATCATCAACCATCATCATCAATCATCATCATCATCATCACTATCAATCATCAATCATCATCGTCATCAATCATCATCATCATCATCAATCATCATCATCAATCATCATCATAATCATCACCATCATCATCACTATCATCATCAATCATCATCATCATCTTCAAACATCATCATCAGCATCATCATCAGCATCAATCATCATCATCACCAATCATCATCATCATCAATTATCATCATCATCAATCATCATCATCATCAACCATCATCATCAATCATCATCATCATCATCAATCATCAATCATCATCAATCATCATCATCATCAATCATCATCATCATCAACCATCATCATCAATCATCATCATCATCAATCATCATCATCATCAATATAATCAACATCAATATCATCATCATCAAACATTCTCATCAATCATCATCATCATCAATCATCATATCATCAAGCATCATCATCAATCATCATCATAAATTATCATCATCATCATCATCTCCATCATCATCAATCATCATCATCATCACATCATCATCATCATCAATCATCATTATCACAATCATCATCAACATCATCATCATCAACATCATCATCAATCTTCATCATCATCATCATCATCAACCTCATCAATCATCATCATCATCATCATCATCATCATCATTATCAATTATCATCATCATCATCATCATCATCATCGACATCATCATCACTCATCATCATCATCTATTATCATCAATCACCATCATTATCATCATATCATATCCTCAATCATCATCATCAATAATTATCATCATCAATCATCATCATCAATCATCAACATCAATCATCATCATCAACAATCATCATCATCAATCATCATCATCATCATCATAATCAATCATCATCACAATCATCATCATCATCATCAACCATCATCATCAATCATCATCATCATCATCATCTCATCAATCATCATCATCATCAAGTCCCATCATCATCATCATCACCATCATCATCATCATTATCATCAATCATCATCCTCATCATCATCAATCATCATCATCATCCTCATCATCATCATCCATCATCATCATCAATATCATCATCATCAATCATCATCATCAACCTCATCATCATCATCATCATTATCATCATCATCAATCATCATCATCAATCAATCATCATATCACATCATCATCAATCATCATCATCATCATCAATCATCATCATCATCAATTATGATCATCATCAATCATCATATCATCAACATCACATCATCATCACCATCATCATCATATTCACATCATTCATCATCATCCTCATCATCATCATCATCATCATCATCAATCATTATCATCATCATCAATCATCATCATTATCATCATTATCATCATCATAATCAATCACATCATCATCATCATCATCATCATCAATCATCATCTCATCATCAATCATCATCATCATCATCATCATCATCATCAATCATCATCAATCAATCATCATCATCATTACCCATCATCATCAATCATCATCATCATCAATCATCATCATCCTCATCACATCAATCATCATCATCATCAACTCATCATCATCATCAATCATCATCATCATCATCAACCATCATCATCAATCATCATCATCATCAATCATCATCATCATCAATCATCATCATCATCATCATCATCATCAGCCATCATCATCATCAATTATCATCATCATCAATCATCATCATCAACCTTCATCATCAATCATCATCATTATCATCATCATCAATCATCATCATCATCAATCATCATCATCCACTATCATCATCAATCATCATCATCATCTTCAAACATCATCATCAGCATCATCATCAGCATCATCATCATCATCACCAATCATCATCATCATCATTCATGTTCATCATCAACCATCATCATCAATCTCACCATCATATCCACTATTACCAATCATCATCAATCCTCATCATCATCATCATCATCATCATCAATCATTATCATCATCATCATCATCATCATTATTAATTATTATCATCATCATCATCAATCACATCATCAATCATCATCATCATCAATCATCATCATCATCATCAATGATCATCATCATCAGGCATCATCATCATCAATCATCATCATCAATCATCAACATCATAACCATCATCATCAATCATCATATCATCATCATCAATCATCATCATCATCACTCATCATCATCATCAATCATCATCATCATCAGTCATCATCATCATCATCATATCACAATCATCATCATCATCAATCATCAATCATCAATCATCATCAACATCAATCATACTCATCAACCATCTCATCAATCATCATCATCATCAATCATCATCATCATCAAGGAAACATATCAATCATCATCATAAATTATAATAAATCATCATCATCATCATCATCATCATCATCATCAATCATCAATCATCATATCATTAATCACCATCATCAACATCATCATCATCAACCATCATCATCAATCATCATCATCATCATCATCATCAATCATCATTATCCTCATCAATCATCTATCATCATCAATCATCATCATCAATCATCATCATCATCATCAATCATCATCATCCACTATCATCATCAATCATCATCATCATCTTCAAACATCATCATCAGCATCATCATCAGCATCAATCATCATCATCACCAATCATCATCATCATCAATTATGATCATCTTCAATCATCATCATCATCAACCATCATCATCAATCATCACCATCATCATCCACTATTACCAATCTTCATCATCATCCTCATCAATCATCATCATCATCATCATCAATCATTATCATCATCATCAATCATCATCATTATTAATTATTATCATCATCCTCATCAATCACATCATCAATCATCATCATCATCATCAATCATCATCATCAGGCATCATCATCATCAATCATCATCATCAATCATCATCAATCATCATCATCATTAACCATCATCATCAATCATCATCATCATCATCAATCATCATCATCATCATCATCATCATATCATCACTCATCATCATCATCATAATCATCATCATCATATCATCATCATCATCAACCATCAACATCATCATCAATCATCATCATCATCAATCTCATCATCATCAATCATCATCAACATCAATCATCATCATCAACCCTCTATTCAATCATCATTCATCATCAATCATCATCATCATCAAGCAACATCATCAATCATCATCATAAATTATCATCATCATCATCTCCATCATCATCATCTTTATCATCATCATCATCATCATCAATCATCATCATCATCATTAATCAGCATCATCATCAACATCATCATCATCAACCATCATCATCAATCATCATCATTATTCATCATCATCATCATCATTATCATCATCATCATCATCAATCATCATCATCATCATCATCAATCATCATCATCATCATCAACCATCATCATCAATCATCATCAATCATCATCATCATCATCATCAAGTATTATCATCATCATCATCATCAACATCGACATCATCATCAATCATCATCATCATCAATTATCATCATCATAACCATCATTTCATCATCATCATCATTATCATCAATCATCATTATCATCAATAATTATCATCAATCATCATCATCAACCATCAACATCAATCAACATCATCATCATCAATCATCATCATCAATCATCATC
>NW_021833117.1:30000-32500 GCF_006345805.1 Octopus sinensis
GAGAGTTTCTCCATTTCTTTTAGAGACACGTTTTCATCAGCCGGTATTGATACATCAATTAGAAAGCATTTCTTTTCTTCATGATCTCTGACAACTATATCTGGTCTGTTGCCCGTAATTTCTCTATCTGTGTGTATCGGCATATCCCAGAGTTTGGTTGCTTTATCGTTTTCTGTGACCTTTTCTGGTGTGTGCCTATACCATCTTTTTTCTGTTGTTATTCCATAATGGTGGCATAGCTTTTAATATATGTAGGTTCCAACTCTGTCATGTCTGTGAATATATTCCTTCTTAGCCAAGTCTGGGCAGCTAGAGATAATATGATTTATTGTTTCTTGTCCATCTCCACATATTCTGCAGTTACTTGTAATATTTCTTTTCATTACATGTTTTTGGTAATTTTTGGTGGGAAGGCTTTGGTCTTGTGCTGCAATTAAAAATCCCTCTGTTTCTGCTCTTTGAGTCCTGAGCTTCTCAACCATTGCTGGGATTTTCTCTTTGTCTATTTCTTTTGCGTTTAGTTTAGTCCAGTATTTACCATGAAGGGGCTTTTCTTGCCATCGTTTTATCATTGTTCGTTGCTGTTCTATTATTAGTTTGGATTTCATTTGTTTTATAGCTTTTGTTGTTTCTTCATCTTCTTCTTCTTCCTCATGTTTATTAGGTGGTATGATTTCTTGTTTGTATTTGTCAGCTTCCTTAATACTGAGAACAGTTTTTTGTTTTGCTCGTGTTTTGGCCGCTATCTAGATCAGTTTTCCTTCCTTCTGATGTAGATATTTTTGCAGTCCTATGGTGGTTATTTTATAGTTGTTTTTCCAGCTGTATAAGGCCTCTACCACCTTCTATACGTTGTATATATAGTCTTTCTATGTCAGATTTTGTGTGATGCATCCTAGATCCTGTCATTTTTTTTCTTGTTTTCCTATCTATTTTGGTCAGTTCATTTCGTGTCCAGTTAAGGATATTGTAGCTGTAAATTATAACTGGGACAGCTAAAGTGTAATACCTATAATCTTGTTTAGCAGCATTGAGCTCTCTGTTTAGTATTGATCTAACTCGTCTATAATATTATTTTTTTATTTTCTCTTTCATTTGTGTGTGTTGTGTCTTATCTAGTTCATGGATTCCTAAGTATTTGTAAGTTTGGCTTTGGTCTAATTCTTTTATTTCATTGGTTTTATATAGTGTGATGTTGTTACTCTTAACTAGTTTTCCTCTTTTCAGGGGTACTTTGGCGCATTTTGTAATCCAAATTTCATATCTATTTCTTTGGTAAATCCATGAACTGTCTTTAATAGTGTTTCCAGCTGTTTGTCATTTGCAGCGTATAGTTTTAGGTCATCCATATTTAAAAGGTGACTGATCATTTTGCCGTAACATTTATATCCGCATCCAGTTCTATTTAGCATATCAGATAGAGGTGACAGTGCCAAGCAGAAAAGGAGTGGAGAGAGCGTATCTCCCTGGAATATTCCTCTTCTAATGGGGATGTCTTGGGTTTTCATGAGTCCCTCTTTTGTTTGGAGGTGTAGGACTGTTTGCCATTTATTCATAGAGTGCTCTATGAATTTTATGATTGTTGGTGCTACTTTGTTAATGGCTAGTGTTTCGAGGATCCATGTTGGGGGATGCTATCAAACGCCTTTTTGTAGTCAATCCAGGCCATACTGAGGCCTTTCTTCTTTCTGTGGCTGTCTTCAGTTATGGCTTTATTAATCATTAGTTGATCTTTACAGCCATATGAGCCTTTGCGGCATCCTTTCTGCTCTTCTGGGAACAGTTTGTTTTCGTCCAGGTGCTTGTTCAGCCTTTGTGATATCACTGCAGTAATGCCTTGAACATAGTAGGGAGGCAGTTTATTGGTCTGTAGTTTTCTGGTTTTTCTGTTTCATTTGATTTGGGATTAAGATAGTTTTCCCCTTCGTGAGCCATTCAGGCATTGTCTCTGGCTCTGTTAGTACTTTGTTAAAATTTTCAGCCAGCTTTTTGTGCATTCCTGTTAGATAATTCAACCAGAAGTTCGGGATCTTGTCATGCCAAGGTGCCTTCCAGTTGCTTAGTCTTTGCAGTGCTGGGTGGACCTCTTCAGTTGTTATGGGGGTCAAAGTTGTTCAGATGCCGAGTTTGTTATTCTGATACTCCTTTTTATTGGTGGTTCGTTCGCCGACCATATTTCTCCCCAGAATTCTTCCAATACTTCTGCCGTGGGGCTGCTGAGTGACTTCTATTTTATTTTTTCCCATCATCATTATCAATCATCATCAAGATCATTATTATTATTATTATTATTATTATTATTATTATTGTTATTATTATTATTATTATAATTAGTTTTATGATTATTATTATTATTATGATTATTATTATTATCATTATTATTTTATTATTATTATTATTATTATTATTATTATTATTATTTTATTATTATTATTATTATTATTATTATCATTATTATCATTATTATTATTATTATTATTATCATTATTAATATGATTAT
>NW_021833117.1:52500-60000 GCF_006345805.1 Octopus sinensis
AAGAATCCCTCTCAACAAACGGCTATGTTGCTACCCCAATACTTCTGCTCTTGATCAGAGATGCACATATCGTCAGCCACTAAGGGACATGCTGAACTGGTTAAGGTCAAACAACTGACAAGCAACTCTGTGGTATTGAGCAGAACATTTGCTGTAGACCAACTTTTATACCAAGACAAACAATGTACATGATAACACTTCCAATCAGTTAAGATCAGAAGACATGAGAGCCACTATTATTATTATTATTATTATTATTATTATTATTATTATTATTATTATTATTATTCCTTCCGACGCCGATGGACGTACGTGAATCAGCTCCGTGAATTTGACACCAATTTCATTGGAAATCTGTTGATAAGTTTTGATGCTAAACCGACCGGCTTCTTGCGGAGCTCGTCGGTTGGGCGAAATTTTGCCCCATTCGGGGTGAAATTGTGTTTTAAAATTTTGAACATTTGACATTTTAAACTTTTTGAATATTACAAAAAAAACATGGCTATGAAGCGAACAGTTGGCTGTTCCTTCCTTCAAGATACATTCCCTCCGCAAACACACACAACTCGTACAAAACACCCACTTCACGCCTTAAAAGGCAACAAAGATCCTCCTTCCGAACCGGAGAGCACGAGCTCCGTTCAAAAGGAGAATGCAAGCCAGGACGTCGCGTTCGACGTAATTCTCGATTTTCCCCCTCTGCCTTCAGCCAATGCTTTGGTACGGAAGGAGGAGGAAGGAAAAACAATTACAAAAATCATTACAAACATTGACACGGAGAAAAAAGAAAAAACTTCCAACAATTTTGCTTCTGCTGCGAAGCAAATTTCGGAGGAAGTTAAGATAACTCTAGAAGATGTGAAAAGAGGGAAGGAGTTGTTGAGGAAGGATGGCAATGGCATCTTCCTCAATACTCCACAAGAGGTGATTGAAAGCACCAACAAGAAAACAATAATATACAAAATTTTCGACAGAAAACTAAAAAGAATGACAAATGCCACACCCCAACAGTTGGAGATAGTTCTAAAGCCCATTTGGGCCCAAAAGAGCTACGTAACCAAGGGGAAGCGTTTTGGAACCGTGGAGGTTCGCTTCCCAACAGAGGAGCTTGCAAGGGCGAACGCCATTTCGCCCTTGCAAACTGAGAATTTGTTACTAGTTCCGACCCACCTCGGGCGAAGAGTAACAAAAATAAAAATCGACCTCGCCCCCCCCCCTGAGCTAGATATGTCATGGCTGGTGGCAGCTGTCCTCTATGATATAGAGGACACTACCACCATTCTAGATGTCAGGAGAGTGAGGGCGAAAAACTGGTTGGGGATGGGAGTGCTGCTTCTTGCGCAAATTCAGCAAGAGAATATCAGTAAAGTCCCTGATTTCGTAAGTTTGCCGGACGGCACCAGGCTAAACGTTGCTGTGGAGGGGCGAAAGCCAAAATGTTTCCTCTGCAGCAGCGAAAGCCACTTAAAGAGGGACTGTCCCATTCACAAAAAGAGGATGGAGGCTTTCAGCAAGAGGCAGCAGCAACAACAACAACAACAACAACAACACAAGCAACAACAACAACAGAAACATCAGAAACAGCAAGAAACACCAAAGGCTGCCACACCACCAACACCAACACCAGCACCAAGACGAACAACACCACCTCCAACAACAACAACCACCACCAAACCAACACCGACAACCACCACCAAACCAACACCGACAACCACCACCAAACCAACACCGACACCAGTACCTCGAAGGTCGACAGCAGCGACATCAACAGCAACAGGAGCAGCGGCACACCGATACAGGCGGAACCAAAAACCTTTCGTCCTGCTACTGAAGCAGACCCCTCAACCATTCCTTTGCCGGATGAAGAGATCTCGGATTGTGCGAGCTCCGATTCCAACAAAGGAGAATGGAGTATAGTGCCTCCAAAGAAGAAAAGGAGGAAGAAACAAAAAGATTTACAGGGGAAGCACGAACAAATAGTGCTTCCCAACATCAACAACAACAACAACACAACACACACTCACAACAACAACAACAACAACAACACTTTCGACACCACTACTGCCACTGCCACACACACAAACACACACAAACACAATTACATCAATAAACACAAAGAACCAAAAACTAGTGGAGTACTTAAAAAACAAAACTAGTACAAATATAACGGATTTCATCATACCAACACAAAACACACCACCAACACACATTCTCACAATAAAAATAAATGCAAAAACATATGATGAAATCAAACAAATATTCCCTAACGATGTGGGATCGCTAGGGAAAAGTTTCTCGAAGAAACTTTATAAAAACATTGTGGAAGCACCCGTGCAAAAGCACAAGGGAGCCACCCCCACCACCAACAACAGTAAGTAGAGCCTTTTTTCTCCTTTTTTTCCCCCTAACTTTTGAAACATGGCAAATCTTAGAATCGGTTGCTTGAATGTGAGAGGCCTCGGGTCACCTTGGAAACAGGGTCACCTGTTAAACGACCTGAGGTTTCATGATGTGGATGTAGCAGCCATCAGTGAAACCAGGCTCTCCGACCCGCAGGAACTCGCAGCCCTTTTCGGCGGATACGAGATATTTCTATTTCCGTGTCGGCCGGGAGCGGGCGGTGGTGGTACTGCGGTGTTGTTTCGGAAGGGCCTGGATTTGAAAATAAGGATAGTCTTTCTGGATCCGGAAGGTAAGTTGGTGGTCCTCGACGTGGACGGTAGTGACGGCGGTGCTTTCAGACTGCTGGCTGCCTACGCTCCGACAGGAGCAGGGCAGTCGGATTATTTCAAACGTCTGGAAGTTTTCCTGGGAACGTCACGCACTCTAGTGCTAGTTGGGGATTGGAACGCTGTCTTAGACGAACGTTTCGATCGGGTGGGCAGGGGAGCGTCTGATAGGAGAGGGGGTGGGTGCAAGAGCCTCGCCAACCTACTCGGCCGCTTTCAGCTGTCCGACAGGTTTCGACTAGACAACCCGAATGTGCCAATGTGGACTTGGACAAACCGCATCGGGTCGTCTAGATCGTACTTAGATAGAGTGTTTTGTAGGCCAGCGGATAAGGACAGCGTAGGGTGTCCACAATTCCACCTAGTCGAATATACAGACCACAAATTAGTGATCTATACGGTCGACTTAGATAGGCTACATAGACAGGGACCCGGCTACTGGAAGCTGAACGCGTCGTTAACGGCGTGC
Organism: Octopus sinensis; assembly: GCF_006345805.1. NCBI lineage: Eukaryota > Metazoa > Mollusca > Cephalopoda > Octopoda > Octopodidae > Octopus > Octopus sinensis. The sequence continues at coordinate 55,699 of NW_021833117.1, forward strand.
AAAGCTTACAGAGACCGGATTAGTTTACTAGTTAAGCGGGCGCTCACGGGGGCAATCATCAACAACAACTGGTGGTTTGCCCTCAAGAGAGCAATTAGAGTAGAGTCGATTAGGTATAGTAGACTCTAGCTATTGAACGTAGGAAGAGAGAGCGGGATTTAGTTAAGAAACTAGACGAGGCTCTTGACACTGGCATCGCGACCGACGAGTTGGCGGCAAGGTTGGCCCTCGACCAACACTTCGACGCCAAACACGAAGGCTGCGTTGTCAGAGCTAAGGCACGTTCGCTAAGCGGGGAGGGGACTAGAGCCGCTCGATGGGCCCGCGTGGCGGAGGCGAAGCGAGGCAACAGAGCAACCATTCGGTCTTTGGTGGACCAGAACGGGCGCGAGTTTACCGAACCGAAGCAGATGTGTACGGTGCTTCAGCGGCACTTTGCTCAACTGTTTGGGACGAGCGGTGGAACGGACACCAACGGTACAGACTTCGGTGTGTACCTGGACGGCCTACCGCAACTCTCGGACAGCGACGCAGAGTGCTGCGAAGGACCGATATCTGCCTGGGAAGTACAGGAAGCGATGAAGAGTTGCACGAGAGGTAGATCGCCGGGTTTGGATGGTCTGCCCTACGAGCCTTACTTTTCAATGCCAGACTTGTTTGCGGACCTGTTGGCAAACGTCTACTGCAACTGGCAGTAAAACGGGAGAATTCCTGCTTTTGTCTGTCGAGGGGTGGTGGCTTTGCTGAAGAAGGACCCAACAAGGGGGACGTTATAGGGAATTTCCGGCCCATCACTCTGCTCAATGCAAAGTTGAAGATTTTGGCCAAGGTGCTAGCCAAGAGATTGGCGCTTGTCGTGGATAAGCTGGTCGGCAAGACGCAGACATGCGCCGTGCCGACCAGGTCGATACACGACAACCTCCATCTCATGAGCTACATCGTAGAGAGGGTGGGTAACGACGCTGGCGCGGGTGGGGCTTTGATCAACTTGGATCAGAGTAAAGCCTTCGATAGGGTAGACCATCGGTACATGGCAGCTGTCCTCAGGGCAGCCGGCTTCGGTCCAGTCTTCCGCGGGTGGATCACTGCTTTATACAGCAACATCTGCTCGGTGATACGGGTGAACGGTCACCTTTCGGAACCGTTCGACATCTCGCGTTCGGTCCGCCAAGGATGCCCTCTCTCCTCCCTCTTGTACATTTTGACTCTCGAGCCATTACTGCGCAAGTTGGAGGCTTTGAGGGGTATCCCGCGCGATCTAGGAGGCGGAAACAGCGTGTCTGCTTATGCCGACGACGTCACCGTGGTGGTGTCGAGCCACAGGCACATTGGCCTGATTGGCGAGATACTAAACGAGTACGAAACGGTGACAGGGGCAAAGATTAACGCCGAAAAGTCTGTGGGCTTGCAACTGGGCACCTGGAGAGGCAAGCCCATGCCGTCCAACAGCGTCGTAGGGCGCTGGACAGACGGACCCGTTAAACTGCTCGGGGTCTGGTTCGGTCCGGACCTCCAGGTGGATAAGAACTGGGAAGAGGTGACGAGCAGGGTGGCACGTCTCACCCAGAAATGGGCCGAGAGGAAGCTGTCCCTGAAAGGTCGAGCGGAGGTGGCAAATGCGTACATCGCATCCGTCATCTATTACCGCTTGACCGTCGTCCCTTGTCCCGACCGCTGGTTGGCCAAGCTGGTACGTCTGCTCTTCGACTTTTTGTGGAAGGGTCAGGTGCCACTGGTCAGGCGATCCATCTGCTGTCACGACCGCTGAACGGAGGCCTTGGAATGCCGTGGTTGCTGTTGCGCAGACATGCGCTCAGGCTGCGGCATCTCAAGCGCTTCCTAGACGGTGAACAGGTGTGGTCGTCTTTTGTCAGACGCGATTTTCCGCAGCTCGTCTCTTTGACGGAGCTGCAGACCTGGATCAAACGTAGACCGAGAAAGGGCGCTTGGCACCTCGAGTGCCGTCAAGCCCTCTCCGCCCTCCGTCAGGCGGGCAATGCGATCGGTTACAGCTCCACTCTAGCGTTCTATAGAGGGTTAGTGGAGGAAAAATGCGACGACGTTCTCGGGGAAACTCTAGGCGTTGAAGATGACGAACTGTGCGGTCTGTTCGGGAGGACTTTCGGGCCGGGACCGATGGATAATTTCCAGAGGTCTCTCGCCTGGCAGTGCTACCGAGGGGCTCTGCCTGTTCGAGATAAACTCTACCGGCACGGAAGTGCCGTCAGCCGGGCCTGCCCGAGGTGTTGCCAGGACGACGAAACCGTTCTGCACGCACTCGTCCAGTGCCCGAGTATTGCTGAAATATGGGTTTATGTCGAACAGCTACTGTCACGTGTAGGACGGATCCGACTATCGGCCGAATCCATTGTGAAGATTGCCCCGCCGACCGCCTTTAACAAGGAGGGCGAGGCCGTTTTCTTGTGCCTAGTGGCTGTGGCGGAAGAGGTCGTGTGGTGGACTCGTTTGAAAGGGCTAAAGTCAGACACTTTCCTCTTTGGTCAAGGCCTCATCAAATTTTACAAGTTTCACTTGAAAAGGAAGATGAGGTTAGAGAGGAAAGTGCTGTCCGATAGCAAGTTTTATGAAAGGTGGGTGAATTGTGCGAGACTGGCCTGTATAAATGGACCAGTTCTCAGGTTTCGCCTGTGATTTCAAAAAGGTAATGTAAAAGGAGAAGAAAGGGGACTCTCTACACCCCCTTTTTAGACCAGGCTCCCGTTGGCTTTTGTAGGGTTTTTTTTCCACCAGGAACCTTTCGAAACGTCTCCCCCTTTTGGGAGATTTTCATTGTTTTAATAATCATTGTTATAAAGTTTTTTACACGGATTTTTTAACAAACGGATAAAACCCTTTGTAACCTTTCGTCCTGTCTTGTCCCCTTATGTAATCATGCGTGTTAGCCCTTGTGGCCAATAAAAAAGAATTGATTATTATTATTATTATAATTATTATTATTATTAATATTATTATTATTATTATTATTATATTATTATTATTATTATTATTATTATTATTATTATTATATAATATTATTATTATAACTTGAAACCTGTTACACCTATACGCGTGATGTCTATTCTGCTTTACTTACCAACGCATGTTGTTCCTCTGTACTCGTACCCTGCATTACAGACACATGTGTAGGATCCTGGTGTGTTGGTGCACGCCCCCAGATCCCCGCATGGGTTTCCTGTGCACTCGTTTGTGTCTGGAAAAGTAAAAGAATTATATTGAATGGATATAATACTTATGTTTCATCATAATCAATCATCATCATCATCATCATCATCAATTATCATCATCAATCATCTTCAACAATCATCACCATCAATCATCAATCACCAACAATCATCATCATCATCATCAAGATCATCATCAATCATCATTAATCATCATCATCATCATCGTCATCATCATCAACATCATCGACTTCATTATTATTGTTATTATTATTATTATTATTCAGTATTTTTATTTTTATAGCGTGCTTTCATTTCACTACCGAGCACAGCTCTGTGTGCCTTGGGTATGTACTGTGATTTGTTGTGATGCTCTGATGGTTATTGTATGGAAAGTGTTCTGCGTAGGATGTGTGCAGTGCATAGTAGTGCAATTTTCTGTATGTTATATGTGTTTGTAAGTCTTGGTGTTTTTGTTATGTATTTGTATGATTGCTTTCTCGTTATTATTATCATTATTATTATTATTAATATTATTATTATTATTATTATTATTATGATCATTATAACTTGAAACCAGTTACACCTATACGCGTGATGTCTGTTCTCCTTTACTTACCAACGCATGTTATTCCGTTGAACTTGTACCCTGCATTACAGACGCATGTGTAGGTTCCTGGTGTGTTGGTGCACGCCCCCTCTGGCCCGCATGGGTTTCCTGTGCACTCGTTTGTGTCTGGAAATGTAAAACAAATTTATTGCATGTATATAATATTTATGTTTCATCATCATCATCATCAACATTATCATCGTCATCATCATTATTATTATCATCATCATAATCTTATTGTTACCACGTGCTTTTACTGTGCTACCAAGTACAGCTCTGTGTGCCTTGCGTATGTGCTGTAGTTTGCTGTGACGCTCTTACTTTTACTGTATTGAAAGTGTTTTGAGTAGGATGTGTGCGGTGCCTACGACTGCTATTTCCTCTATGTCATATATATTTTTAGTCCTCGCATTTTTCCTATGTATTTGTCTGAATATATTTATCATACCTAATCTGCCTACAATCATAAGAATTGGTTATGCTTTTAGACTCCACTTTCGAGATACCTCT
>NW_021833117.1:67500-84808 GCF_006345805.1 Octopus sinensis
AAGTATTTATATAACAGGGATGAGCCATTGATACTAGTCATCCTTTTTGCAAGAGGAAGATCCACTATGGTCTTATATGCTATATCACAGGTTTTCAATTCATATTAATCAAATTAATATTCAATTTTTCACCCTTATTATGTGTGTGTGTGTGTGTGTGTGTGTGTGTGTGTGTGTGTATTAGCAATTCGTATAAAATTGCATCAATGACTTGAACTTGAATAAGTGGTTTCACATAAATGGGGATAAATTAAAAAGTTTTGTTATTATTATTACTGTTTGACTATTGTTATCACGTTTGTTGGTTCCTCGTCAGGGAAACGTTGTTGTGTTGCATTTGTTAAATAATTGTAAACCGTAACCCTACCCCTTTCGGAGAAGGGGCTTTGGTTATTGTTTAAAAATTCAATTGTGTCCCTATTTGGGGAAATTGACAATATTTTCACTGTCTTTACGGAAGCATATTTGTTTAAATGCCTTCGATAGAAGAAAGTCCAAAAATGAATTTCGCTGCAGTCGTACACTTCTATACAAGAGGGAGGAAAAGATCCAATTCATCGAAATTGCAAGAGACGGGCCTACAATTCCAGTCTGTTATATATTTTGAGTATTGTTGTCACTAGCGATATCAAGATATAACTTTGTATTTTGTATTTTATGTAGATGTATATATATAGATGTACATGTAATATGTACACATATATATACACATATATACATGCATAATATATCTACCCATACACACATACGCACACACACACACACATACATAGGGGCAGGTATGGCTGTGTGGTAACAAACTACGTTCCAAACACATGGTCCTGGGTTCAGTCCCACTGTGTGGTGACTTGGCATGTGTCTTCTGCTGTAGCTTCAGACCAACAAAAGCCTTCTCAGTGGATTTTGTACATATATACAGGCATACATACATACATATATATACATTTAACAAATCTCAGGGTCAAACCCTCTCTGTAGCTGGTCTTCTCTTGGAAGAGCCCTGCTTTTCGCATAGGCAACTGTATGTTGCCTGCTCAAGAGTAGGAACTTAAAGAAACCTTTTTGTATATGCTCCACAAGGAAAAACAAGGAACATTTTTTACAACGAGGTGTTATAATCTCAACAGCCAGGAGGTATATACACAGTAAGGCCATGTTTCGCAATGTCAATTAACAAAGCGCAGGGTTAAACATTGTCTGTTGCGGGAATACATTTGAGAGAGCCATGTTTCTCTCATGGTCAGCTTTATGTTGGCTGCTCGCATTCGTTCCACAACGAAAAACAAAAAACATTGTGTACAAGGAGGTTTTATAGGATTACTACGTTTCATCATTTTCGAACACGTTAGTATTTCATTTACATACGACTCTCTTTTATGATGGCATTTACATTTTTAGGCGTTTCATGACATTAATTCACACTTAACCAACACCTGTCCTTCGCTCACCTCTATTTCTATCCATTCATCATCAAACCACCAGCCTCATCTTCTATATCCAGCGTACATGACACATCTACCCCCTACATCTACACTCTCATTCTTAAAGTTTACATAAGCGACACGATCGCAACATACACTTTGGAAACTAAGCAACAGATCATTTTATACAACAACAAATTTAATCATAACGCCCATCAATGAAAACATCTCCACCACTGTGTTGTGATTCATCTATTCAGCACAACTACAGTCTTGCCGGTCTGACATATGGTGAGTAGATGCTATTGTTCTATATTTTATAAATTACCCATATTTACTTACCCATGCTTCATTCCCCTCTTGCCTACAGAGGGCATCCATTCTCTTTTAACACAGCATGAAGTTTTGTAACAGCACATCCGCTGCCGTTCGTGGAAAACGAACAGACCCGATTCACCTGCGAACGTTTTACATCGCCTTCCCCGACTATCAAATTCTTACAATTATGAGAACAATAACATGGCTCTTTTCAAGGCAACCTCGCATTCAATTCTTACACCATTCTACGAGGGGGTAGGAACCCCTTTACACAGCTTTCTATACACTTACAAATACATTCATTCGACGTAAACTTATATCAATATTTGCCTGAATAATCATCATAATTCAGTGCAATCATTAACAGTACTTTCAAGCAATTCAGCCCCGAACAACGCCGGGCAATTCTGCTAGTATATATATAAGTTCATCAAAATTTAGATTCAGATGAATATGGTACTTAAGTTAGATGGTGTGATTATAATCAAAATAAGCAATAAGAATATCTTCGGTAATTTGGTACATCGTTTCACGCTACATCATTTTATTAAACATTGTAAATATTACAACAGTTTTAAAATGTTGAGCAATCGTCAGCCATTTATATTATTATTATTATTATTATTATTATTATTATTATTATTATTATTATTATTATTATTATTATTATTATTATCATTATTATTATTACTACTACTACTACTACTACTACTACTACTTTTATTATTATTATTACCATTATTACTGTTGTTACTATTTATTCTATCTCTAGCTAACTTTATATTTGTACTATTAAGTCTAGCTATTATGGTAGCCATATTTGGAAGATTAAATGGGTCATATAACTTTGAATTTAAGTCTAAGGTAACGTCTAAGGTAAAGGAGGGTGAAGTTTACCAAATACGTAAATAAATTATCAATTCACACCCCTAATATACTAAAATCAATAGTGAAAAATATTTCTCGGAGAATTTCAAAATTCTCATCGAATATTGAAACTTTTGACTCTCACTCGAATCATTGCTTTTGAGAGAAACAATGATTAGGTTGAGAAGTAGGGATGTGATCCACAGAGGACCAGCTTCATTTTAATGTATGATACATGTTCCTGTGTTGGAAATTATACCTGTCCTAAACAAAATGGCATTACTTTTTGACTCACCCTCGTATATATATATATATATATATATATATATATATATATATATATATATATATATATATATATATAAATTCATAAATAAGGATAATATCGATATTTAAATATCGATATAATCAAGTAGTCAGCATGGGAATAAATACCATACAAAGGTAATAATTTTTTACAACTATAAATAAGGGTGTCTGCTGAAATAGCAGTCAAATCCTTTGTGGCTTCTAGAATCAGGGATTTGACTGCTATTTCAGCATGGTGGTGTCTCTCAGACACCCTTATTTATAGTTGTAAAAAAAAGAAAAATATATATATATATGTATATATATATATGGTGGCTGCCCCCTCGTTATCGAGTATGGCCATTGCGCGACGCTTAATCAATGTTGTTATCGTGCAATGCCTGTGCAAGAATATTTGTTTTAAAGTGAGGAAAGGCTGTGCACTGAGTCAATCCCACTCACTAAGCAACAGCAGCCATAATCCGAAAAGAAGAACAAGTCAACATCATCGGTAACCACTGAGCCGCAGGTTTTATGTCGGAGTTATCCCAGTTACCTGAGTTGCCTTCTCCTAGAAGGATGTCCTAAGAAAGGCTAGGAGTTCTTCACTCCCAATGGTTTAACTGCGCGATCGGGTATTCAGTCCGATTAATTCTATGTCCCCGCGCATGATATAGCCTTATGACATTTATTGGATGGCCGTTGACTCTCAAGAGTTCCTCCACCCTTTGACGGGTTTTGTTTATCATCCCGCGGGGTGTCCAATAAACACCCTCCTCAGCAAGCATATATATATATATATGTATATATATAAGTAAGATTGTTCTGTTTATCAAGTTAGCCTTGATATTAACTCTCACGCGACTCTGCATCTTTCTTTTCTTTCATTCCATTCCTTTTTCGTCTTTTTTTCCCTCACTTAACTTGTCTCTTCCTCTCTCTCTCTCATTCTTCATTCTCTCTCTCCCTTTCACCATTCTTCATGGTCTCCTCGCACCATTCCCTTCTTCTCTCTCCCTTCCTCTTGCTCCTCCTCCCCCATCCCGTCATCCATCTGCGACGATACTTCCGTCGTAACTGCTATCCTGTCTTTTCTCTCCCGCCTTGCAAGGCTTCTGGTTGACAAAATTTCCCTCTCTGTCTTCCACGATAATCCAGCGTTTACAATACTTTTTTCGTCTGGCGTTAACAGCCCTTCTTATCTTGTTCTCCTTGTCTTGTCTCTCACTGTTATATATTTATTTTTCCACTGTTTATATATATATTTTTTACTGTTTATATGTTTGTACTGTCGTTACCGTCTTGCCTTTTTTTTTACCCCTCTGCGAAAAGATCTCAGAATTTTAATTGATTTGCTTTTCGCGGGAAGGAATTTTTCTTCGAAGTATACGTCTCGCTTTTATCCTTCGAAACGTTTAGTAGATGAAATCTTAGCGACTGAAGAAGGGGGTTTTTTCGTTGTGCTTATTGTCCTGTATCTCTCCCTTTTTTTTGCTTGTCTTGTTCCTTGGTTTGTGTCTATGTGTTTCGTCTCTCTATGTGTTCGACGTCTTTTTGGTGTCCTGTACACATATATGCGTGTATATGTACATGTAGAGGTAGGTACATACATATATGTTTATATATATGCATATATTCTATTTTATTAAATATATTATACGAGATAAACGCACGCACCCTACTAAGTAAGATTGTTCTGTTTATCAAGTTAGCCTTGATATTAACTCTCACGCGACTCTGCATCTTTCTTCTTTCTCTCCCATTCCCTTTTTCGTCTTTTTTTCCCTCACTTAACTTGTCTCTTCCTCTCTCTCTCTCATTCTTCATTCTCTCTCTCCCTTTCACCATTCTTCATGGTCTCCTCGCACCATTCCCTTTCTTCCTCTTCCCTTCCTCTTGCTCCTCCTCCCCCATTCCCGTCATCCATCTGCGACGATACTTCCGTCGTAACTGCTATCCTGTCTTTTCTCTCCCGCCTTGCAAGGCTTCTGGTTGACAAAATTTCCCTCTCTGTCTTCCACGATAATCCAGCGTTTACAATACTTTTTTCGTCTGGCGTTAACAGCCCTTCTTATCTTGTTCTCCTTGTCTTGTCTCTCACTGTTATATATTTATTTTTCCACTGTTTATATATATATTTTTTACTGTTTATATGTTTGTACTGTCGTTACCGTCTTGCCTTTTTTTTTTACCCCTCTGCGAAAAGATCTCAGAATTTTAATTGATTTGCTTTTCGCGGGAAGGAATTTTTCTTCGAAGTATACGTCTCGCTTTTATCCTTCGAAACGTTTAGTAGATGAAATCTTAGCGACTGAAGAAGGGGGTTTTTTCGTTGTGCTTATTGTCCTGTATCTCTCCCTTTTTTTTGCTTGTCTTGTTCCTTGGTTTGTGTCTATGTGTTTCGTCTCTCTATGTGTTCGACGTCTTTTTGGTGTCCTGTACACATATATGCGTGTATATGTACATGTAGAGGTAGGTACATACATATATGTTTATATATATGCATATATTCTATTTTATTAACATATATATATATATATATATATATATATATATATATATATATATATATATTATATATATATATATATATATATATATTATATATATATATATATATTCAAACATATAAGAGATGGTCATAATAGGACATCCGACTTACTAGAAAGAGCAGCCAAACTCCAAACCACTAATAGTTGTAATTCTGAAATGGAAAGAGAAATAAAAACTTTTGCCCTCTCCTTTCTGGACTATGCATAGTTTCGGCAGTTTATATTTACTGTTGAGTAAAGCGCGCGAGCGTGGTGGATTTTGAAAATTTATAGCATATAGACTCGAGGCATGTTTATCATCGCCTCGTGGATATATGTTAGTCCTTGGCTTATCTGCTGACGAGCCAACGCCAGTGGTAAATAAATAAATTTATTTACAAAAGATTGCCGAAACTATGCATAGTCCAGAGAGGAGAGGGTAAACGTTTTTATTTCTCTTACCATTTCAGAATTACAACTATTAGTGGTCTGGAGTTTGGCTACTCTTTCTAGTGAGTCGGATGTCCTATTATGGCCATCCCTTATATGTTTGAATGTATATTATATAGTCTATTGACTATTTTTTCTCCCTCACTTGACCGCTGGTAGCGGAGAATTTTTTGCTACCCTAAAATTTATTAACATTTATATATATATATATATATATATATATATATATATGTGTGTGTGTGTGTCCTAGAAATTATGAATTCGGAAAATATTGCTAGTTACAGGAACTTAGCTCGTTAGGAACAGACAAGAGAGAAAGGGAGAGTGAGAGAGAGAGAGGAGAGAGAGAGAGAGAGAGAGAGAGAATCAGAGCCACAAGTGAAGAGTGTAGATTGAGTAAGAAACAAAATGGTGCTATATGAAATACCACATCATTAGCATTTATATTTAACGGATGACCAAATATGGGCAACGATAGAAATAAATAAGAATGTATACATAGAAATTTCAAAATAGGAGAAGAGGAGGAAAATGCCGTTAGCTTGGGATTTGCGTTATTGTGGGTGCCGTTATATCGAAAGTTTACTCTGTAAAGAAAGATATAAAAACCGGTAAGTGTGGCTTCGTATTTACCTGAATTGTCTACACGGCAGGGACCACCAACACCAGGTTCTTTGTCTGTAGGTCACGCGTCGAGGACATCTATATGTACATACCCTGAAAAAAAGAAAGGAATATATGTATTTGTAATATATATAATATATTCTTGTGTATGTGTATATATATATATATATATATATATATATGTGTGTGTGTGTGTGTGTGTATGTGCATCTGTATATATATATATATTCTTTTACTTGTTTCAGTCATTTGACTGCGGCCATGCTGGAGCACCGTCTTTAGTCGATCAAATCGACCCCAGGACTTATTCTTTGTAAGCCCAGTACTTATTTTATCGGTCTCTTTTACCGAACCGCTAAGTGACGGGGACGTAAACACACCAGCATCGGTTGTCAAGCAATGCGAGGGGGACAAACACACACACACACACACAAACACACCACACATACACACACATATATATATATATATATATACATATATACGACAGGCTTCTTTCACAAGGCATTGGTCGGCCCGGGGCTATAGCGGAAGACACTTGCCCAAGATGCCACGCAGTGGGACTGAAATGGAACCATGTGGTTGGTTAGCAAGCTATTTACCACACAGCCACTCCTGCGCCTACATATGTATATGTATATAAGTATATGTATATATATTTGTATATATATATACATACATATATATATGTATATCTAATATTATATATATATATGTTGTGTGTGTGTGTGTAACTTTAGAAGTGATAAAAGAAAAAGGAGAAGAAAAATGAAAAAGATGCTTCGTTCGTTTTATTTGTAATGCTAATTTAAAAGATGGAAAAGTACCAATATGAGTGTAAAAAGAACCGCCTCAACCAACAGAATAACCCCAAAATATCCGAAAAAGATATCCTGCATATATATATATATATATATATATATATACATATATATGTATGTATATATACATATGTATGTATACATATATATATATATATATGTATATATATATATATATAGATATAATATATATATATATATATATATATATATATATATATATATATATATATATATATATATATACATATATATATATATATATATATATATATATAAATATATATATATCAGAGCGATCTCAAGATTAATCAGCCGAAATTGCGAGGATAATCCGGTTCTTGACTGAAAGCACCATGACTCACTCCTCCCAAAGGAGGCAAGGGTGCAGCCCTCCGCTGGCAAGGTCATGCTCACAGTCTTCTGGGACCAGGACGGAGTAGTGATGACAGATTTCCTGGCAAAGGGTACCACAATTACAGGAGTCTATCATGCTTCACTTTTGAGGAAATTAAGAGAAGCTATCAAAACCAAGAGGCGGGGCAAGATCAGCAAAGGCATCCTCCTTCTGCAGGACAACGTTCCGGTTCACAACTCGCGTGTCGCCAGATCAGAAGCACAGGCGTGCGGCTATGAACTCTTCCCCCATCCCCCTACTCTGCTGACCTTGCACCCTCTGATTTTCACCTCTTCCCACCCATGAAGTTGTTTTTGAAAGGAAAGCATTTCCCAGATGATGCAGCCTTGATATCTGAAGTCACGTCGTGGTTGGAGGACCAAGCTGGGGTCTTCTACGAAAACGGTCTCCAGAGCTGCATCAAACGATGGGAGAAATGCGTAACTCTGGGTTTTTCCTATGCTGAAAAAAACTAATACTTGTGCCAAGTTTCGTTGCTCTACTGCTATGGGAAGTGGGTCAGGGGCATTACTTATTGAACGCATATGTCTTCTACTATAGCCTAGGGCCGACCAAAGGCTTGTGAGTGGATTTGGTAGACGGAAACTGAAAGAAGCCTGTCGTATATATATATATCGGAGCGATCACAAGATTAATCAGCCGAAATTGCGAGGATGATCCGGTTCTTGACTGAAGATTGAAGGTCCGTGTTTTTTGTATCGTCTTCTAAAGGTTTTGAGTTCTTGTACCAGTTTGTATTTTTTTTACATATATATTATATATATATATATATATATATATATATATATATATATACATATATATATATATGCATATATTATATATACATATATATATGCAAAAATATATATATATATATATATATATATATGTATGTATGTATGTATGTATGTATGTATGTTTGTATGTATGTATGTATGTATGTATGTGGTGTATATGTTGTGTATTGGGCCGACCAAAGCCTTGTGAATGGATTTGGTAGACGGAAACTGAAAGAAGACCGTCGTATATATATATATATATGTGTGTGTGCGTTTGTGTGTCTGTATTTGTCCCCCCATCATCGCTTGACAACCGATGCTGGTATGCTTACGTCCTCGTTACTTAGCGGTTCGGCAACAGAGACCGATAGAATAAGGACTAGGCTTACAAAGAATAAGTCCTGGGTTCGATTTGCTCGACTAAAGGCGTTGCTCCAGCATGGCCGCAATCAAATGACTGAAAAAAGTAGAATAGTGAAAAGAGAGTAAAAGAGTACACCATTTAACAGATAATTAGTCAAGCTTAATTATTACAATAATAATTAACACTGTTATTGCCAACTTAATCAGTGAAACTTCATCACAGCCCGTAAACTTGAAAGGAAGAGAATGGAAACGGAAAAAGAGAGAGAAAATCGATAAACAAATCGATGCTACATGTTATGTCTCTGGAACTTTCCGACCGATTGAAAGGTTAATTCAAGCAATGAGGAAAAGTGTATGATTTAGTTGTTTGTTCCTTCTCGAGCCATGCCTGGCTCATAAGGGCCGGTTTCCCGGTTTCCGTGGCGTATAGGTTCCCCACTTTGACGGGACCCCGGTCCGTCGAAGGTGAGCTTCAAGATGCAGGAGGAAAAAGTGAGAGAAAGTTGTGGCGAAAGAGTCAGCAGATGTTTCGCCATTACCTTCTGCCGGAGCCGCGTGGAGTTTAGGTGTTTCGCTCACAAACACACATATCATCACGTTTAAGATTCGAACCCGCGATCCCTCGACCGCGAGTCCGCTGCTCTAACCACTTGGAAGCACTCCGTCGGTTACTACGACGAGGGTTCCCGTTCATCCGATCAACGGAACAGCCTGCTCGTGAAATTAACGTGTATGTGGCTGATCACTCCACAGACACGTGTACCCTTAACGTAGTTCTCGGGGATCTTCAGCATGACGGAGAGAGTGACAAGGCCGGCCCCTTGAAATATAGGTACAACAGAAACAGGAAGTAAGAGTGAAAGAAAGTTGTGGCGAAAGAGTCAGCAGGTGTTTCGCCATTACCTTCTGCCTGAGCCACGTGGAGCTCAGGTGTTTCGCTCATAAAAACATACACATCGCCCGGTCTGAGATTCGAACTTGCGATCCCTCGACCGCGAGTCCGCTGCACTAACCACTAGGCCATATGCCTCCACACCAACACCGGTTGTCAAGCAGTGATTGGAGACCAACACACACACACACACACACACACACAAATACTTTTCTCGCTGGATTAAGTGTTCATTTTCTCTTTTTGTCTTCTGCAAATTTATTTTTGGATCTTCTGAATATATGAAGAATTTCCTTCCGCCTGGCTGCTTTTCTCTCTACAGAACGGAAAGTTGCATTATGGAACAGTCATTTTAACGAGATTATTCATCACCCGATATACATCTTTTTCTTTATACTGAGGGGAAAAACAAGGACAGACAAACAGATTAAGTCGATTACATCGACCCCAGTGCGTAACTAGTACTTAATTTATCGGTCCCGAAAATATGAACGGCAAAGTCGACCCCGGTGGAATTTGAACTCAGAACATAATGACAGACGACATACCTGTTTCTTTACTACCCACAATGGGCTAAACACACAGGGGACAAACAAGGACAGACAAACGGGATAAGTGAATTACATCGACCCCAGTGCGTAACTGGTACTTAATTTATCGACTCCGAAAGAATGAAACGCAAAGTCGACCTCGAAGTAATTTGAACTCAGAACGTAAAGACAGATGAAATACCTATTTCTTTACTACCCACAAGGGTCTAAACACAGAGGGGACAAACAAGAACAGACAAATAGATTAAGTCGATTACATTGACCCCAGTTTGTAACCTATACTTAATTTATCGACCCTGAAAAGATGAAAGGCAAGTCGACCTCGAAGTAATTTGAACTCAGAACGTAAAGACAGATGAAATACCTATTTCTTTACTACCCACAAGGGTCTAAACACAGAGGGGACAAACAAGAACAGACAAATAGATTAAGCCGATTACATTGACCCCAGTGTGTAACTGGTACCTAATTTATCGACCCCGAAAGGATGAATGGCAAAGTCTACATCGGAGGAATTTGAACTCAGAACAAAAAGACAGACGAAATAACTGTTTATTTACTACCCACAAGGGGCTAAACACAGAGAGAACAAACTTGAACTTGTGGCGAGCTGGCATAACCGTTAGCACGCCGAGCGAAATGGGTAGCCGTATTTCGTCTGCTGCTACGTTCTGAGTTCAAATTCAACCGAGGTCTACTTTGCCTTTCATCCTTTCTGGATCGATAAATAATGTACCAGTTACGCACTGGGGTCGATTTAATCGTCTTAATCCGTTTGTCTGTCCTTGATTGTCTTCTCTGTGTTTAGCCCCTCGTGGGTAGTAAAGAAATATGTACTTAATTTATCGACCCCGTAAGGATGAAAGGCAAAGTCGACCTCAAAGTAATTTGAACTCTGAACGTAAAGACAGACGAAATGCCTGTTCCTTTACAACCCACAAGGGCCTAAACACAGAGGTGAAAAACAAGGACTGACAAATAGATTAAGCCGATAACATCGACCCCAGTGCGAACTGGTACTTGATTTATCGGCCCCGAAAGGATGAATGGCAATGTCTACCTCGGCGGAATTTGAACTCAGAAAGTAAAGACAAAGGAAATACCTATTTCTTTACTACCCACAAGGGGATAAACACAGAGGGGACAAACAAGGACAGACAAATAGATTAAGCCGATAACATCGATCCCAGTGCGTAACTGGTACTTGATTTATCGGCCTCGAAAAGATGAAAGGAAAAGTCGACCTCGGAGGAATTTGAACTCAGAACGTAAAGACAGACGAAATACCTGTTTCTTTACTACCCACAAGGGTCTTAACACAGAGGGGACAAACAAGAACAGACTAATAGATTAAATCGATTACATTGACCCCAGTTTGTAACTGGTACATAATTTTTCGACCCTGAAAAGATGAAAGGCAAGTCGACCTCGAAGTAATTTGAACTCAGAACGTAAAGACAGATGAAATACCTATTTCTTTACTACCCACAAGGGTCTAAACACAGAGGGGACAAACAAGGACAGACAAATAGATTAAGCCGATAACATCGATCCCAGTGCGTAACTGGTACTTGATTTATAGGCCCCGAAAGGATGAATGGCAAAGTCGACCTCGGCGGAATTTGAACTCAGAAAGTAAAGACAAACGAAATACCTATTTCTTTACTACCCACAAGAGGATAAACACAGAGGGGACAAACAAGGACAGACAAATAGATTAAGCCGATAACATCGATCCCAGTGCGTAACTGGTACTTGATTTATCGGCCTCGAAAAGATGAAAGGAAAAGTCGACCTCGGAGGAATTTGAACTCAGAAGTAAAGACAGACGAAATACCTGTTTCTTTACTACCCACAAGGTCTAAACACAGAGGGGACAAACAAGAACAGACTAATAGATTAAGTCGATTACATCGACCCCAGTTTGTAACTGGTACTTAATTTATCGACCCTGAAAAGATGAAAGGCAAGTCGACCTCGAAGTAATTTGAACTCAGAACGTAAAGACAGATGAAATACCTATTTCTTTACTACCCACAAGGGTCTAAACACAGAGGGGACAAACAAGGACAGACAAATAGATTAAGCCGATAACATCGATCCCAGTGCGTAACTGGTACTTGATTTATAGGCCCCGAAAGGATGAATGGCAAAGTCGACCTCGGCGGAATTTGAACTCAGAAGTAAAGACAAACGAAATACCTATTTCTTTACTACCCACAAGAGGATAAACACAGAGGGGACAAACAAGGACAGACAAACAGATTAAGCCGATTACATCGACCCCAGTGCGTAACTGGTACTTGATTTATCGGCCCCGAAAAGGTGAAAGGAAAAGTCGACCTCGGAGGAATTTGAACTCAGAACAAAAAGACAGTCGAAAAACCTGTTTCTTTACTACCCACAAGGGGCTAAATACAGAGGGGACAAACAAGGACAGACAAACAGATTAAGCCGATTACATCGACCCCAGTGCGTAACTGGTACTTGATTTATAGGCCCCGAAAGGATGAATGGCAATGTCGACCACGGCGGAATTTGAACTCAGAAGTAAAGACAGACGAAAAACCTGTTTCTTTACTACCCACAAGGGGCTAAAAAGAGAGGGGACAAACAAGGACAGACAACAGATTAAGTCGATTACATCGACCCCAGTGCGTATCTGCACACCTGCTCAGACATTTGCAGCTGTTTGACAAGTATAGATCCTATTTTCCCGGATATTCAAATGTAGACATGAAGGAATTGCCCCTGGTTATCCAGGTTGTATCTAGATAGGGTTTTCTGTAGGCCTGTAGGTAAAGATAACATATGATGTCCACTCTTCAAACTGGTCGGCTACACAGACCACAAATTTGTGATCTGTATAGTCGCCGTAGATAGGCTTAGAAGGCAGAGAGCCGGTTGCTGGAATCTGAACGAATTACTCCCGGTGTGTCAGTGCTACAGAGACCGAATTAGAGAATTAGTCAGGAGGACGTTGACAAGGGCAATTCTCAATATGCGGGGGTTTGCTTTGAAAATGGCAATTAGACTAGAATCAGTTTATTATTATTATTATTATTATTATTATTATTATTATTATTATTATTATTATTATTATTATTATTGTTATTATTATTATCATCATCATCATTATTATTATTATTATTATTATATTATTATTATTATTATTATTATTATTATTATTATTGAGTGAGAGAGCAGTTCATGCCATCAAAGTGACACTGGGGTAAAATATACGAAGTCCAATATACCCATCATGACTACCCGTCTGATAAGGGTACACCAGGCACATACATCACAACCATATGTGCGCGACATGGTGATCTCATATCAAGGTAAACAGCGCATGACCTTGCAGGTGGGGCCCAGTTAGAATTTTCTGACGGTCGAGTAGCCCATCCCGCACAAAAGGTCAATGAATAAGGGTTGTTTAAGGATGTTGAAAGAACCACCCATGTTTCCAGAGGTGAATTATTCAAACCCCAAAGAATCCCTCTCAACACACGGCTATGATGCTCCCCCACTACTTCTGCTCGTGATCAGAGATGCAGATATCGTCAGCCACTAAGGGACATGCTCAACTGGTTAAGGTCAAACAACTGACAAGCAAATCTGTGGTATTGAGCAGAATATTTGCTGTAGCCCATCTTTTATACCAAGACAAAACAATGTACATGATAACACTTCCAATCAGTTAAGATCAGAAGCCATGGTATCACTGCCTGGTACTGCTATTATTATTATTATTATTATTATTATTATTATTATTATTATTATTATTATTATTATTATTATTTAAAAAGTTTGATTCGATCCCATAAAGTTTCGTAGCTTCGTTACAGGAATCTGGCTTGTTGAAGATTGGCGCACCAGAACCAGAATGTATCCAGAATGTTGGTGGAACATCCCAATAGAATCAGAAAGCCGGATTAAACACAACGGACCCGATATTGTTCTAAGGGACGGAAAATAAGTCAAGCACTTTTGAAGAGATCGTCTGCCCAGTCCTATGTCAATATCTCATCGTATTAAAGCGGCGAGCTGGCAGAAACGTTAGCACGCCGGGCGAGATGCCTAGCGGTATTTCGTATTTACGATCTGAGTTCAAATTCCGCCGAGGTCGACTTTGCCTTTCATTCTTTCTCGGTCGATAAATTCAGTACGAGCTGCGTACTAGGGTCGATCTCAACGACTGGTCCCCTCCCCAAATATTGTGCCTCGAGTAGAAAAGAATATCTCATCATATATTAAAGAAAAAGAGGGATCTATGGAGAACTGTTTGAAAAAATACAGTTCTGATATACAGGCCATAGATTTTCATTTCTACCTACTAACAGAGATGCACTGGGCTAAGTAAAAACAGATCGACATAAAAACTACATATGCTGGGGTAGATCAGGTACCCTGAGTCCCTTCTGTAGCAATCGTTCCAATTATTTAACACGGTTCAATTATTTAATAAAAGAGTAAAAAACACAAGAAGTACCGAAGAGGAAAGTGACGATGAGAAGTCGGGTGGAATGAAAGAGTAACTTACGGTGGTCTTAAATGAAGATTTTCTGCCTGTGCCGTTGAGTTTCCAGAATCAAGCGTTTCGTTAGAAACCGACAATTCTTCACTCAGTGTGGGACTTACATTCACTGGCCCATCAGTCGTCTGCTGTCCTTCTGTCAGCCAAAGACCAACACCGAAAACAAATAAGAACAGAACCAAATTCTTCATAGCTGTTATTTTCTTCTTTTTAGTGCTCCCTCTGTTTACTGACACACGAAAAACTTGTATAATCAGAAGGAATAGATTCGACTAAATAACGAACAGGGGATAAATGTCTAAACTTTTTGTTGGTGTTGCCTTGTCTTTTGATGGTTCTTGAAGCACAAAAATCTTTTAAACAACAGCAGCGGAATTGGGCGCAGAAGAATCCCGTTGCGAAATCGATCTGGCTCTGTCACACCTCCACCAAGACACTCATATTTATAACAAACCGCCAGCAAAGAGCCATTGACATCACACGGATCCATTGTCAGGTGAAAGACCGCAGGTGAGAACAGGACGCAAATCAACAGCTCAAACAAGATTGTCAACGACTACCATCACAGGTTTATGCATGTGACCATCACACACAC
Organism: Octopus sinensis; assembly: GCF_006345805.1. NCBI lineage: Eukaryota > Metazoa > Mollusca > Cephalopoda > Octopoda > Octopodidae > Octopus > Octopus sinensis. The sequence continues at coordinate 82,941 of NW_021833117.1, forward strand.
ACACACACACACACACACACACACACACACACACACACACACACACACACACATACTGCACCACCGCCACCATCACCAAACACACACATATAAATGCATACAAATAAATGTGTTTGTACATGCATCCCCGAGAGAGTTTGTGTGTGTGTGAATTAATATGTCGTGCGTGTGTGTGTGAGCATATATATATATATGCTCATATATATATATACATATATATGTACATGTATTTCCTGAGTCAAAATCGGTGCGTGACCAGGTCATTGACATGAGCAATGATACCTCTTTCCAAGTGCATATTACTAAGTTGGTGATAAAATGCAGACGGCTAGCTGGATGGATTCTCTGAACTTTCAGAACTAGAGAGGAGACACTGATGGTCCTTTGGAAATCTTTCGTCCTCAGCCGCTTGGACTACTACTCCCAACTATGGTCACCATACGATATAAAGCTAACAGCAGAACTCGAAGCAATTCAGAGAAGCTACACAAAGAAGATCGTCTAAATGCAACATATCAGCTACTGAGAAAGACTGAAAATATTAAAACTCTTCTCCCTAGAGCGAAGGCGGGAGAGATATGCAGTGATATACATCTGGAAAATCCTGGAGAGACTTGTCCCAAACTTTGGCGTTCAAAGTTACCCCAACCGCAGAGCTTGGGTTTCAGAGGACCGCAGCTCTTCAACATTCTCCCTTGATGCCTGAGAGACTTACATGGTGTGGATGTGGGTTTCTTTAAAACTAAACTGGATCTCTTCTTGTCGGGAGCCCCAGATGAACCTACCTCACGACAGGAGACGCAGATGTGGGCAGCGGCATCGAACTCCCTTGTCGACCAAGTGCCTCGTATCAGAGGTGGATTCACAAACTAGCGTAGCTCGTTCAACGGTGGTGCCCCAGCATGGCCGCAGCCTTCGGGCTGAAACTTTTTTAAGGATTTAAGGATTTATATATATATAAAGATTACAGGGCTTGATACGTTCGATTAAAGACTTAAAGTTGGTTCCAAAGCATAACCTTCGCATAAACAACACAAATAAAAGATGTGTGTATATATATATATATATATATATATATATATATATATATGGGTTTATGCATTTTTATCTATCTATCTATCTATCTATCTATCTATCTATCTATCTATCTATCTATCTATCTATCTATCTATCTATCTATCTATCGATCTATCTATCTATCTATCTATCTAATCTATCTATCTATCTATCTATCTATCTATCTATCTATCTATCTATCTATCTATCTATCTATCTGTCTGTCAGTCTATCTATCTATCTATCTATCTATCTATCTGTCTGTCACTCTATCTATCTATCTATCTATATCTATCTATCTATCTATCTATCTATCTATCTATCTATCTATCTGTCTGTCAGTCTATCTATCTATCTATCTATCTATCTATCATCTATCTATCTATCTATCTATCTATCTGTCTGTCTGTCATCTATCTATCTATCTATCTATCTATCTATCTATCTATCTATCTATCTATCTGTCTGTCTGTCTGTCAGTCTATCTATCTATCTCTATCTATCTATCTATATCTATCTATCTATCTATCTATCTGTCTGTCTGTCAGTCTATCTATCTATCTATCATGGAGTAATTCGGAACAAATCGACCATATTAGTTTCATTTTCTCCGTTTTGTGCGTTTGTGCATCCGTAGTTTTCTACACACATCCACACACACATATTTGATTTAAGTAGTTCCAACGGGGTATCATTACATTTAGTATCAGGTTTATTATAGAGATTATGTAACAAATTTAGCTGTTATTTTTAGCATAATGTGTTTTTATTTGCCCTCGTCCGTTTGTTGCTTTAGTAGAAATCTACGGATG
>NW_021833118.1:0-15000 GCF_006345805.1 Octopus sinensis
CGTCTTTTTCTCTTTCCCTGTTGCCCGCTCTGGGATCTTTCTTTCCTCTCTCTTCCTTCTTTATGTTTCCGACGAAGAGCTCCGCTCGAAACGTCATACCTCCCTGCTTCCATTTCCTGAGCGCCTATTAATAATAATACTGTAATTGTTCCATTGTTGTTGTTTTTTTGTTTCCCGTTTGGATTAAAATTATATATATATATATATATATATATATATAATATATAATATATTATATATATATATACATACATTCATACAACTAATCGTTCACTGAAGAGTTAAGTGCACCAATTACAGGTGTGTAGGAACATCCATACATACGCCTACACGAATACAAACATTAACACGTTCACATATTCTCTCTTTGTTAGTCATTCGCTGCATTTCTATAAATAGAGCAGATGAGGATGATAGACTTTAAGAGGCACCAACCGAAGAAATGGTGCGACTCTTAGAAGAATCTGAATAAAAATGTTAAGTATCTAAGATATTATGTGCCAATGTAACTAACTTATACTAGCATTGCACGTTTGATATTTATATTAAGACTAGGTGCAGACATACCTGTATAGCAACAAGTTAGTTTCTCAACCACATAGTTCGGGGTTCAGTCCCCCTGAGTTGCACCTTGGGAATGTGTTTTCTACTATGGCATCGGGCAGGCCAAAGCCTTGTGAGTGGATTTGGTAGGTGGAAACTGGAAGAAGCCCATCGTATATATATGTGTGTGTGTGTATGTACGTGTATACCCCATGCCGACTGACAACCGGTGCTTGTGTTTTTACTTCCCCGTTGCATAGCGGTACGGTAGAAGAGACCGATAGAATAATTACCAGGCTTTTTTAAAAAAAATATAACTAGTTTCGACACATTCAACTAAATATTCTTCAAGGCGCTGCTCCAGCATGGCCGCAGTCAAATGACTGAAACAAGAGAGCAATAAAGGTAAGCTGGAAGAATCGTTAACATGCTGGACAAAATGCTTAACGTTATTTCGTCCGTCTTTGTGTCCTGAATTCAAATGCGGCTGAGGTCAGCTTTGAAACGCACATCCTTTCATCCTGCTCTGTTGAGCACCGAGGTTGACATGGTCGACTTACCCCGCCCTAAATATTGCTGGCTTTGTGCCAAAAGCTGAAATCAATATACATCTTTGTGTGTATGTGTGTGCGTGCGTGTGAGTGTGTGTGTGTGTGTGTGTGTGTGTGTGTGTGTGTGTGTGTGGTGTGTGTGTGTGTGTGTGTGTGTGAGTGCGTGGTCTTGAAGCTGTCATCTCAGATCAAGTTCGATTTTCACTCTTCCGATTAATTGACTGGATACCTTAGTGCTGGTTGCTGTTTGGAACTTCTCACCTGTACCTACCTACCTATATACATGCATATATGCATACTCATAGACTTGTGAGATGATTGGATAGACGGAAGCCGAAAGAAGTCTGTGTATGCATACATACATACACACATACATACATACATACATACATACATACATACATACATACATACATACATACATACATAATACATACATACATATATATGTATGTATGTATATGTATATATATATTATATATATATATATATATATATATATATATATATATATATATATATATATATAAAATAATATGTTACATTTACTAATAGTCAAGATAAAACTCTGAGTTTCAGATGCCGAAGTGGAAATCCACAACACCATCTCTTCGGTTATCTGGCCATCTGAAAAAGTGGCTTGAAGTTGGTAACAATTAATTGGAAAATGCTGTATGGTAAACAGGAAATTGACCACGTGGCGGACAGGAATTAAACTAGAAATCGGTAATGTTGTTTGGGGTGGGATGTAGGAAGGAACGGCATGTGCAAGTATAAAGTTCTATGAATGTAACTCCCAATAAATTGGTTGAGTGCCCTTCTTTCTTTTGTCCATTCTGTCGCACAATTGCTCCAAACTCTGTTGAGCGCCATTCATAAAGGTTTGACTAATAGTTTGCAATGGAGTATCAACCATTACCGTACTCGTTGAGGAATAGCCAAATACCTCCAAGGAAAATCTCCTTGGCGCGATTTACGGAGAAGACGGAAAGGGTCATCAAACACAGACGCTGGAAGGCTTTCTTCTACGAGAATCCATCTACGGATAAATTCGGCTTCGACTCCCGAAAGTGCCCTCCACGTATGAAAAACCTCGAGAACTTTGAGACTGACCTATGGAACATTGTAAAGAAGGTAGGGTTTCGGTATTATTCTAACCCCTTCCTTAAATCCCTAAAGGACTATATGACAGCTTGAAACAATCATCCAACATACCCACCCTCGCAGACAAAACAAAGAATATTTACGAAATAAACACTTCCACACACTCAAAACTTCTTACAAGTGCCATCACCAAAACATTCAAGAAAATCCGTAATTCCATATACAATGACATAAATACATAAGCAAAAGAGCTAGCCATTCGCCTTAATATAGAGGATCGCGTGGACTGCCTCACCACGCGATTAACCCCCCTCCCACACACACATTACACTTAGGGACCATAAGCCTAACTTCCACGGCAATCCCACATCCAGGCTGATCAGCCCCTCTAAAAGCAAGATGGGTATTATTGGCAAACGTATTCTTGATACTATCAACTCCGATATCAGAAGAGCCACAGAGTTGACCCAAAGGAACTCCAGCGCAGCCGTGGTCAGCTGGTTCTACGGTATCGAGAATAAATCAACCTGTAGATTCTCCCAGTTCGACATTGTCGACTTCTAACCTTCCATATCTAAGCCCCTCCTACTGAAGGCCCTATCTTTTGCTGAGAAATACACCAGCATTAGTGACCTTAACATCAGAATTATCATGAATGCCAGAAAGTCAACTCTGGCCCACAACAATTCCTCCTGGGTGAAAAATGAAGGTGTCACATTGTTCGACGTCTCTATGGAGAGCTTTGACGGGGCTGAAATCGTCGATCTCGTCGGGTTATACATCTTCGATACCTTCAAGAGATGTACCCATCCACATAGATCGGCCCTCTATAGGGACGACGACCTGGCTATCTTAAGCCATATGAACGGGCACGCCATGGAGAAGTTCAGGAAGGACTTCATAAAAATATTTATGGAGTTCTGCCTGCCCATAACGGTTGCCATCAACGCTTGATTTCTTGTACTTAACCTTAGACCTTAGTATGGGAGAGTAATGCCCGCACAGGAAACCTAACGAGGATACAGTATACATCCACAAGAGATCAAACCATCCCCCGCTGTAATTAGAAACCTGTTTCCAGGCATTAGTAAACTACTATCAAATATCTCGGCCTATAGAGAGGTCTTTAATAGTACCGCCCCCTACTACAACGATGTTTTGCCAAGGAGCGGGTTTTTTGAGAAGCTCACGTATGTGGACAAACCCCAAACACCCTCTTCCCATTCCTAAAGGATTAGAAGGAGAATTACATGCTATAACCTTCCCTTTCAACCTAGAAGTTTCTACCAACGTAGCTAGGGACCTCTTGTCGTTAAGAAACATTTCCACATAGGCCATAATATTCTCGTATCTTCCATCTTGCGTCTTTCATTTCCCATATACATAACGAACACTGTGAAAGTGATCATGTCTTAGTAGAAAGCTACCAGACATAAACCATTGCTTTTATTATCTAATAACCACAACCAATTTCTGATTTTCAGGTTTAAGGTGCTATAAAGTAGCGTGCCACGAAGATGGATAAAATAGATGTTTCGTTAAAGGATAGTAGGAAGGATTATATACATGAAATTTTGGAGAAAACCAACTGATTTATACGAAGAATGAGGGGAAAAGCTTTCTTCTTCGACAGAAAAATTAAATCAAATGACAAACCTGAACATGGTAACCTACTAAGAAGAGTATTCAAATCCAGGAGGAACCCACCATTAACCAATGACTAACCAGATTTGAAGAGGAATTATATAATATGGTTAAGAACGTGAAATTCAGGAAATATCTTAGGAGGTACAATATACATCAGAAAATTACTGGATGACTTGAAGAAAGCTCCAGGAATATTTGTACAAGCGGGTAAAAATAGTAGCGTTTACATTGTTGTATAAATCAATATGGTTAGGTAGGAATTACTCAGCAAATGTAGACATATCAATAACGACACATTAAAAAGAATTACTAATACAGGGTTACAAATCGCTAGAGATTTAGCTATAGGTGATAAAACTGATCTATACGACCCTAGAAAACCCTAGATTATGCTTAAGGACCATAAACCTAACTTCCTTATTGATCCTCAGTTAGATTGATTTGTCCTTCTAAATCCGATATAGGGATTATTAGTAAGAAAATCATTGATGGAGTACTACCCATCCTTAAGTCGAAAACTAGATTATCCCTCTGGTCAGATACCCAAGAGGTGGTCGGATGGTTTAAGCTTCTAGAAACTAGCAAGAATATCAAATTCCTACAGCTAAATATAGAGAGTTATTACGCCACAATTAACCCGATCGTCCTCAATAAAGCCCTGATTTATAGTATGAGAAATTCTGATTTGTCCCGACGCAAAATAGATATAATTCTTGCAGCGCGAGCCACTTCAGTAGATTCTGATGGCAGATTTTGGAGTTGATTAGATAGAGAGAATGCAGAAACGTTAGCACTCCGAGCGAAATGCTTAGCGGTATTTCGTCTACCGTTACGTTCTGAGTTCAAATTCCGCCGAGGTCGACTTTGCCTTTCATCCTTTCGGGGTCGATAAATTAAGTACCAGTTGCGCACTGGGGTCGACGTAATCGACTTAATCCCTTTGCCTGTCCTTGTTTGTCCCCTCTATGTTTAGCCCCTTGTGGGCAATAAAGAAATAAAAATAACAATGGAGTCATCTGACTCTGTACAGGTCACAGACTTAGTCGGGATATATATCCTTTCATTAATCCAGTCTTCCTAACAGATGGTCTATATAGGGGTGACGCACTATTTTTTCTGGATAGAAGTAGTAAAGTACAATTAGAAAGGCATAGAAAACATTTCTTTAGATTAAAAAAAAATTAGGACTAAATATTACTATGGGAAAGGATTATCGTAGAGTAAATTTTCTTGATGCAACCTTCTGTCTTGATACTGGATTCTTTGAGCCATTTCATAAGCCAAATAATCATATTAAGTACATAAATGTAGCATCCAGCCATCCACCATCGAAAATACGGGAATTAGTTAAGAATATTTCTACAAGAATTTCTAGATTACTCACTGATAAAAAAATTTTCGAATCATATGCACCTTATTTATAAAGCTGTTTATTTATATATGTGTATAGGGCTGGATACCATAAAAAAATTCAATATATACAAGAAGCAGGCATACACAGCACTGTCAGGTCATGCAGTAATAATGCACATTGTACACCATTACAACGTTACGGTATGAGAACATACTGAGATCAAGAATACAGGCCAGGAAAAATTGGTCACGGCAATGAACTACCAACGAAAACTCATAAACACACACAACACAATAATCCAACTGCTCATAACAGTAAATTGTATCAATTCTGTACAACACACTCGATCACATATGCCAAACAACATATATAGGAACGATGATGTCATTATGTACAACCCGATTTTCGGTTCGCATATTTCAACCAAGATCGCTGAATATTTTTTTGCTGCTTTAGACAAATGTTTTCCTAAATCTAATAAATACCATACTATTTTTAACCAACACACCGTGAAGGTATTCTACGCTAACTCTACTAATTTAGAGCTGTATATGCGCCGCATAAACAATAGTAAAATGCGACAACATTTCAATAACTCACCTACTGGATCTAGCAAATATGCACAACTAAATACCAATGAAGGAGATATAAACCGTCATGAAAAGCGCCAAATACTGTCAAATTTTGATAGTAGAAATGATTATTATATAGCTAACGCGGAAACATCGTCGGCAAATGAACTCAGAACTGTCATATATACAAATAAATATAATAAATGCTCACGCAGAGAAAAATCAGGATACTCAGTGATGAACCTCTGTATGAGTTCAAATCTTGTATATAAATGCATAGTGCATAAGTGTTTCTTAACGACAAGAAGTCCCTAGCTACGTTGTTTACATTGGGCAAACGGCTCATTCACTTAAGAATCGTAATTGCAACCATATCACCAGCTTGAAGAGAATCAATAAGAGACATTCAACATATTTGGCCGATTCTGTGTGGCGACTGAAGGAAGATAAATTTAAGTATAACATAACTTGGTCCATAGTAAGGCAAGCAAAACCATATATCATTTCCAAGAGATGCTAACTTTGCTCCGAAGAATCCCAGTCTATTTTGTGGACCAATGAGAAGATCATTAATAGAATTTCTGAAGGACTCTCAAGATGCCTACATGCATATAAATTTACTTTCAAACAATACGGTGGAAATGAATTTGAGTAACTGTTAACATAATTTACCTTAAGTTATGGATGAATAAGTTTAGTTTTAACCTCTCCATTCTTATAAACACCAAGTATCTATTTAATTCGCTATGTGAACGTGTATGTGCCAAACCACACGGGTGCGTATGCTAACATCTTTGTGGGTTCTTGTAGGAGCGAGTTTACATGTGCCATGCAGCTTGCGCGCGGGCGTTTACACATGCATATCTGTTAACGGTTATTTTTGATACTTTTCCCGCTGCGTTGCGAGTCCGTTTCTTTTTTTCATATGTTATTTTATTATTGATCTTTTATACAGATGAAGATATATCCTTTAATTTGCTGCTTTTCTTTACACGAAATGAGAAGATACATCGCGGAACTATTATCTTAACGAGTTATATCTATTTATCACCCAACGAGACATATCTGCACTGTCGGATGCTCCTGAACCAGTTAAGTGTCCCACCCGTGAAAGATCGATGCTATATGTGTCGAAAACACTGTAGAGATTAATAAAAATGATCATATCTTCCATCTTACATATATATTTCTTTACTACCCACAAGGGGCTAAACACAGAGGGGATAAACAAGGACAGACAAAGGGATTAAGTCGACTACATCGACCCCAGTGCGTAACTGGTACTTAATTTATCGACCCCGAAAGGATGAAAGCAAAGTCGACCTCGGCGGAATTTGAACTCGGAACGTAACGACAGACGAAATATGGCTACGAATTTCGCCCGGCGTGCTAACGTTTCTACCAGCTCGCCGCCTTACAGATATGTATATATATCTTACATATATGTATATATACACCATCACAAGCGAATGATATCCGAGCTATAGTGGAGAAGGCAAGCCATAGGCTTTGGATGAAAAGTGACGATGAGCAATGGTTTGATGGATACTGAGCGAAGACTAGTAACCCCATGATCTAGCAAGCGGAGCAATATTGCCGTTGGCAGGAAGGTCTCTAAAAGGTGTGTGCATTCTTTCTTGATGACTACATGAGCTTGCTTTTGTACGGAATGCAGAGTTTTTGACTGGGAAAGCTAGTATTTGCAAGACGTTTGAAAATAATTAAACACACACACACACCCACACACAATATAATACATTATATCTTGTGTAATAACAGCCAACAATTGTATCCAGACACAAAAGCTACAAGGTTTTTTTTATTTCTATACCAACTGAAAATTGGTGCAAACTAAAACTGCAAACAAAAGCAAGACCGACCCGTATTCCCAGGTTAATGGGAGGAGGTTCCAGTTAAGGACAAATCTCAAAGAATGGAACAAAGGAATAAGGACGCTATAAATATCTTTTTTTCTTTTTGATTTAGATTGACAACAATGTGTTCGTCACTCGTCTCACGGTAAATAATAATATATCAAACATAAAGAGTTATGACGAGTTTCTCTCTCTCTCTCTCATATACACACGTATATGCATGAGTGTGCGTATTAGGACGAGTGCATGCGTGTATATATATATATATATATATATATATATATATATATATATATATATATATATTGATGAACAACCTAAATATGTTTCTCCATTTTCTTATTTGTATTATATATCTTCTCTATATATATAAACGGCAGTTTGTCTGTGTGTGTTTCTGTGTGTCTGTTAGGTTGTACCCCCACCCTGACCACGGCTTTCAACTGATTCTGATGAAACTTGACACACACATAGCCCAATGTCATAATTCAAGACTAACGTAGCGAAAATTTTGAAAAGTTCCCCCAGTTCTGAATAAGATCGATAAATACGACATGGGGTCGACAATCAGAAACACAAACCACAGATGGTATAGGGGACGCAACTCGACCTTTTTAACTATCAAAAAAAATTTACCATAATTTTTTTCCCATTTTTTTGCTATTTTTTGGCTATAACTCTCTAAAAATGCTTTATAGTTATTTCCCTTACAAACCCGAGCAACGCCGGGCGATACTGCTAGTATATATATATATATATATATGAGAAAGAGTGACTTCAATTTCATCCTTTTACTTTGAGGGGTTCCAAACTTAGATTTCTAATAAAGATTACTCATATTAAATTTGTAGCTTACTATTGTACATTTTTAAATATGAAAATTTTACAAGTATAGAGTGTGTTATGACCATTTATAATATGTGATTAAATTAATTTAATCATAATTATAATTAATTAAATTTTTACCATGTTTCTTACATGTTGGTGTTACCATTCGAAACGATCGTGTGTACTCTTTACTCTTACTCTTTTACTCTTTTACTTGTTTCAGTCATGTGACTGTGGCCAGGCTGAAGCACTGCCTTTAGTCGAGCAAATCCACCCTAGGACTTATTCTTTGTAAGCCTAGTACTTATTCTATCAGTCTCTTTTGCCGAACCGCTAAGTTACACACCAGCTTCGGTAGTCAAGCGATGTTGGGGAGGGGGTGGCAAACACAGGCACACGAACATATACACACATACATATATATGTACATATATACGACGGGCTTCTTTCAGTTTCCGTCTAACAAATACACTCACAAGGCTTTGGTCGGTCCGAAGATATAGTAGAAGACACTTGCCCAAGGTACCACGCAATGGGACTGAACCCAGAACCATGTGGTTGGTAAGCAAACTACTTACCACACAGCCACTCCTACTAAAATTTTATAAAACTTTTAACATCTACTCTTCTCTATCTTTAATTGTTTGTTGAGTTTCTATAGGATATATGCTCTATATATGCTCATAACACACCTTATATACATACATACACACATACATACATACATACATACATACATACATACATACATACATACATACATACATACATACATACATACATGCATACATACATACACACACACACACACACACACACACACACACACACATATATATGTGTGTATATATATATATATATATATATATATTATATATATATTCTACTGTGGGTACGAGGTCTCAAAAGCTGGGTAAGGTGGCAAGTAGATTAAAAGGAAACCAGTGCTTAACTGACAGTACATTGATCTCGAAAAGATGAAGGAGGAGGTTGACCTCGGCAGAATTTGAACTTAGATCCAAAAACACATAATACATATTCATATACATACATGCTTGCACACACATACATACACGCATATCGGCACTAGTCACCATGATTGATCGTTAGCCACTACACACATTTTTTTCTCTCCTTGTTTTTTCGGTGTCTCTTTCTGTAGAAGAGCGTAGGCTCGAAACGTAAAAGACTTTTTCTATTTCTGAGCGTTATACTAATACATCTGTTTGTTTTGTACACCACCTGTCTTCGTCTTTTGTTTGTTTTTGTAAACTCTCCCTATATATATATATATATATATATATATATATATATATATATATATATATATATATATATATATATATATATACAGGTTATCACATAAATGGAAAACAAGGGGGGAAAATAGTGCTCAAATATCAGAAGCAGAGTAATAAGATTTTATTAAACCTGCAAAATCTTCCCAAAGCTGCTACACAGAGTTTCACATTCCTATTCGTCAGACAGTTGCGATGTCCGACGAACGGGAATGCCGGACAGCAGTGTGTAATGTTTTACCAAAAAGTTAAACTATAATTGTAACTAAATTTGACTAGGGTGTTGCAAACATCAACATTGCTAGAAATAAGATTTAAAATACTCTAATGTCGTACTCAAGACACATAATTGTATACATATATTCTGACAGGATTATAATCACCCGAAAACACCGATTGAATAAGTGACAACACATACAAACATTCTTAGTTTTAATTATCTATCTGGTCAATGAACAATGAAATACAATCTCGGGAATAATGCAAAAGTTTCGTTTTCCTAATGGCTTTAAATATAAAAACTGGTGAGATCTCCGGCCTTGGTAAAAAAAAGACCCCATAGTTGTGAGATATTCAACAGCAAGTTTTTTACTATCCTAAACAAACGGGGCAACAAACCCTAACAAAATTTATGCTCATACGTTTCAGTTAAAAATAAAAACGACAATTCTTTAAAAGGAAGGTGTGGTAAAAAATGTTTGTTCGTGGGCGAAAGAAAGCAAAGCAGTTAATACCACATTGAATTTGAAGCCACAATCACGTCTATTCAGGGTTACGAGCTAGGTCATGTACGACACACTCTGATTTTCAGGTCATTGAAAGTGTAGCGATTATAATAGGTGGTATATGATGTCGAATAGAAAGCTTTGATATAAGAAAGAAAGCTGCTTCTATAGCCTTCTGATCAGGGTTTCATGTCTTTTATTTGTCTTGACCACTAAGAGAAAATATCCAGTCCGACTCGCTTCCGAAATTACAACAATAACAATGTTTTCCCATTTTGGCGATTTCGGGAAAGAGAGTAAAGTAATTACATCGACCTTAGGGCTCAACTAGTACTCACTTTATGAGTCTTCGAAAGGATTAAAGGCAAAGTCTACCCCAGTGAGATATGAGTTCAAAACGTTAAGACGGACGGCGAAATACCACTAAGCATTTCGTCCAGCGTGCTAACGACTCTGCCGCCTTAAAGCAATTTCAGCTTTGCACTTATGTCAGACTTGAACTCAAATACAGACATTCAAATGTCAAGTCTCCGTCAATTTCGTCCAAAGTACAAAGCCAATAATAATAATAATAATAATAATGATAATAATAATAATATAATAATAATAATAATAATAATAATAATAATAATAATATAATAATAATAATAATAATAATAATAATAATAATAATAATAATAATAATAATAATAATAATAATAATAATAATAATAATTTTCAACTAGCAATAACCACGCCTCGGATTTACCTCATTGGCCATAATAATAGGGGCTGCAATCAGGGTGGGGCACTTGCAGAAAACAGCACTGCTTGGAACCGCTCGAATACTCCGGAAGGCGCTCGAAAAATAAGGGGTGTTACCTTAGTTCACTGGCAGTGAACAACTGACACCGTAGTACATCTCCAGCGTCAGAAGCTGTGCAAAGGCAATGATGATAATAATAATAATAATAATAATAATAATAATAATAATAATAATAATAATAATAATAATAATAATAATAATAATAATAATAATAATAATAATAATAATAATAATAATAATAATAAATGCCCTGATGCAGTACCAGGCAGTGGTTCTCATGGCTTCTGATCTTAACTGATTGGAAGTGTTATCATGTACATTGTTTTGTCTTGGTATAAAAGATGGGCTACAGCAAATATTCTGCTCAATTCCACAGATTTGCTTGTCAGTTGCTTGACCTTAACCAGTTGAGCATGTCCCTTAGTGGCTGACGATATGTGCATCTCTGATCACGAGCAGAAGTAGTGGGGGAGCATCATACCCATGTGTTGAGAGGGATTCTTTGGGGTTTGAATAATTCACCTCTGGAAACATGGGTGGTTCTTTCAACATCCTTAAACAACCCTTATTCAGGGACCTTTTGAGCGGGATGGGCTACTCAACCTGAAGAAAATTCTAACTGGGCCCCACCTGCAAGGTCATGTGCTGTTTATCTTGATATGAGATCACCATGTCCCGCACATATGGTTGTGATGCATGTGCCTGGTGTACCCTTATCAGACGGGTAGTCATGATGGGTATATTCGGCTTCGTATATTTTACCCCAGTGTCACTTTGATGGCATGCACTGCTCTCTCACTCAATACTAATAATAATAATAATAATAATAATAATAATAATAATAACGATGATGATGATGATGATGACGATGACGATGATGATGATAATCCTTTCTACTATAGGCACAAGGGCTGAAATTTTGAGGATGGGGATAGTCGATTGCATCGACCCGGGGTCTCACTGGTACTTAATTTATCGACCCCCGAAAGGATGAAAGGCAAAGTCGACCGCTGCAGAATTTGAACTAATAATAATTAATAATAATAATAATGGTAATAATAATAATGATGATGATGATTATGATGATGATTATACTACTACTACTACTACTACTACTACTACTACTACTACTACTAATAATAATAATAATAATAATAATAATAATAATAATAATAATTAATAATATTATTATTATTATTATTATTATTATTATTATTATTATTATTATTATTATTATTATTATAAATAATACTAATAAACAAAACAGAGACAGACATAAAGTGTTGGGGTTTACATATAACAAAGAAATAATAGAAGAAAAAAGGTATATACGGTATACACTGGGAAATAGGAGACATGCATAGCATACAGAGGTACAAAGAGAAAAGGTGATGATGGAGGGGATGATAGAGATGTGGCCCTCCTGATACAGGAACGTCTCTAGGGATAATCGAGGAACCCCCACCGTCCGAGATTTTTCTGAAACCCTATGAGTAAGTGCCCTCTCCAATTCCTTCTCTTTCACTCACAGGTCTACACTTAGAGAGTTACCATCCACTCTTGCCATTTTCGCAACCTTTACCCACCTTTCAATAAACTCACTCGAGGACAGCTCTTGCATCTACACTTTTAATTTCCTTTTCAAGTGAAACTTGAAGAAGTCAATGAGAACTCTACCAAAGAGGAATGTATTTGTACTCATACCTTTCAGCCTTGTCCACCAAATAGTATCTTTTGCCAGAGCCACCAGGCAAAGGAAAACTACCTTGTCTGCCCGATCGTAGGAGGGCGGTGGTACAATTATCAGTACAGACTCGGTCGATAGATGGATCCGTCCCACACGTGACAGCAGCTGTTCAAGATATACCCTATAAGTCAGCAACGCCCGGACACTAAACGTGGGCGTGCAGAACGGTTTCATCACTCTGCGCGCAACTCGGACAAGTCCGTCTGTCAGTACATCCGTGCCTGCAGAGCTTGTCCCGAGCCGGTAGCGCGCCCTCCCCGGTAGCACTACAGGCCAAGGATATCTGGAAATTATCTATGATAGTTCTCGACCGAAAAGTCCTCAATAATAATAATAATAAGAATAATAAGAAGATGGGCTACTGCAAATATTCTGCTCAATACTACAGTTGTTTGACCATAACCAGTTGAATATGTCCCTTAGTGGCTGACGATATGCGTATCTCAGATCACTACCAGAGTAGTAGAGAACATCATATGTTGAGAGGAATTCTAGGAACATAGATGTTTCGTTCAACATACTTAAACAACCCCTGTTGAAGGACCTTTTGAACGGTTTCGGCTACTTGACCTGAAGAAAGTTTTAATTAGGCCCCACCTGCAAGGTCATGTGCTGTTTATCTTGATATGATTTCACCACGTCGAGATTATACGTCGTGCACGTATGGTTCACCATGTCGCGTACAAAACCACAGAAAGCATACAGAAGTTTGTTTACAAAAAAAAAAACCCCAAAAATCTATGTATTACACTTAGTCGCGTTAGCAAAGGTATGTGGGGTTCGAGTCCACATCCACTCACAAGGTTTTGGTCGGCCCGAAGCTATAGTAGAAGAAACTTGCCCAAGGTGACACGCAGTGGGACTGAACCTGGAACCATGTGGTTGGTAAGCAAGCTACTTACCACACAGTCACTCCTACGCCTAAATATATATATATATATAATATATATATATATATATATATATATATATATATATATATATATATATATATATATATATATATATATATATATGTATGTATGTATGTATGTATATGTATATATATATATATATATATGTATATATATAATGTATATATAAATGTGCATACCTGACGAAGAGCTCCGCTCGAAACATTAAATCCACCTTCTTTCTTTCCTTTCCTTTCCTGAATATCCAATAACACTATACTTGTTCCACGCCCTCGCGTTGTTGTGTTTTCTCTTTGTTCATGTTTGGATAAACTATATATATGTATTTCGTTTTTGGATTTGGTTTGCAAGATTCTTTATATGGGTTCGTGTGTTGAAGCATATTCTGTTGTGTCTGGGGAGAGTCATTCTGACAGTCAAAAATTGAGAGTCATTTTGACAGTCAAAAATTGTGAAGCATGACTGTCACCACTACTACATGAACCCGAAGATTGCAGAATTCAATGCATGAAAGTACTAGTTCAATCAGAATGAACATTTAACATTCTACTATTTCATTTTATTTTATTCAATTATAATATATTATCTTATAATATATCATTATAAGATTGTAAATAAAACGTGAAAATCAGACAAGGTTGGAATTCCTTTTATTAATATATATATATATATATAAACACACACACACACACATTATTAACGAAAGCGTTATTCTTAGCGTTGTTATAGGAAAATAAAGGACAAAAAACAACAATGCCACAAACCCCACACACAGAGGCACACATGCACAATCACGCACGCGATTTGTCCTCTTTTTTCTCCTTTTTTTCCCTTTTTCCTTACATGAATTGCATTTCGAAAAACGATGATGTAACTCATCAATGTTGTAAATCAAAGAATTGTTTAGATAAAACAACAGAGCTAGCGACTGTCAAATTTGGTGCGTAAGAAAATCGGTTAGTTCATTCTTAAGACTAGCCAGGCTCATGGGACAGGTTTCCCAGTTTCTGTGGCGTATGTGTTCCCTCCGGCTGGACG
>NW_021833118.1:17500-20000 GCF_006345805.1 Octopus sinensis
TGTCCTATCTTCAACATCCTTATGAAATTGACCATGCATTCTTTCTTTTTCAGTTTCATTCGTTTTCAATTTCTTGTACAGTGCTTTATCTTCGCAATCTTTCATCCTACACAAGCCTGACCTTCTTACTTATAATATCGGTTCTGTGGTTTTTTTTTACATACCATGCTATGTTGTTTTCTTCTGCGCTAATGCATCCAATAAGTCCTCTTCTCCCCCTTTTTCTTCGTACATACAGTCTGTCTGTGTCACTTTTTGGGTCGAGTGTCCCATATCTATTTAGCAACTTCCTTGTCTTTCTGTCGAAGCTGTTTAGTTCGTCTGCTGTCCATGCGATTATCCCTGCTCCATATCTAAGGTGTGAAACCGCCCAGGTGTTGATAGCTTCAAATCTTATTCCGTCCGTTTAATTTTGACTTAAGGATCAGTCTCAGTCTGCGTAAGCACTCCACATTAAATTTTTCTGTCATTTCTTTTTCCATCAATTTATCCATTTCCAAAATTCCCAAGTACTTATAGCCTGTCTCTTCTATCTCTTTCATAACTTCTTCCTATAGTTTCGTTAGCCCGTCCATACATTTGATTGCGCCTCTCTTCAAGGCTAACACATCACACTTTCTCAGTCCGAACTCCATTCTGTTATCAACACTGAAGGTATACACCGCATCGACGAGGGAACTGACTTGGGCTTCATCTTTACCATAAAGTTTGAGGTCATCCACGAATAGCAAATGGTTGACTTTTTGTTGGCGGCTTTTGAATACATATTCAGCTCTTGCTTTCCTCGGAATTAGTGTCAGTGAGATCAAGCACAGTACAAATATCAGTGGGGACAGGCAGGTGCCCCTTTTAATTTCTACTGTCCCTAAACCTCTTCCGTATGCTGTCAGGTCCGTCCTCCATTTCGCCAAACTTTTTCCAAGCAATCGCTCAACATTCGATGCAATACCAAATAGGTTCATACATTCCATAATCCAAGAATGTGGGATCATATCGTACGCCTTACGATAGTCGATCCGTGACAGGTCTAAGTTATTTTTCCTCTTCTTGCAGTCTCTAAATACAGGTTTGTCTATCAGGAGCTGATCCTTGGTACCTCTGCACTTACGCTTGCAACCCTTCTGCTCATGTAGCAGGACTCCATTTTCTTCCAGATATTCGTACATTGACTCTGCGAGTATTTCAGTCAATAATTTCCACATAAGTGGCAAACAGGATATTGGCCTGTAATTGTCAACCGTGTTGCCTTTTTCGATATTTTTCAGGCACAGCACTGTCTTACCCAATGTCAACCACTCTGGTGTTACTTGGTCGGCATTTAACAAGGTGTCGAGTTGCGCAGCTATTCGTGCATGACATTCACCAAATCTTTTGATCCAGTAGCCTTGAACTCCATCTGGTCCCGGTGCTTTCCAGTTGCTCATTTTTTCTTGCTGATTTCCTTCACTTCCCTAACTGAAATGACTAGTTCTGCCTGTTTTCGACAGACTACTGTTTGTTTCAGTTCTTGCAACCATTCTGCATCCTTCTTGTGCTCCTTGTCTTTGCTCCAGATGTCATTCCAAAGCCTTTGACTTTCATTGTTATGTGGTATCAACTTTTCATCTGTACACTCTCCATTTATTTCTTTACAGAAACTCTTCTGATCTACTCTGAATAACCTATTCTGGTAGTAACCCTTCATTAGTCGGATCTTACCATTTTTGTTTTCTTTGCAACGAGGCGCTGCTTCAGTTCCTCCATCACCACTTTCAAGCCCTTTCTTTCAATATTATACTTCCTTTTCAGCGCCCTGTATTTTTTGTTCACTTTTAAGCTCCCCTTTCTCTGCTGCTATTTTCCAAGACCCGTCTTTTGATAGTTTCGAGCTCTACTTCTGTGAGCCGACAATTTTTTCTTATTGCTCTAGCTTGATCACATAGTGTCTGTTCCGTGAGTTGAAGCAATCCCTTTTCTCTCCAATGATCATACATATGTTGTCGGTAACCCCTAATTTGAGCACCATTTTCTTCTACCGGGCTGCTCAAGTAGTAACGCTCCATGACCACAGCATTTATTTGCTTGCTCCATCTACGCCATATGTGGTGGTCCCTTTCTGGATATCGACAGGCTGGAGCCGGACCAGAATCTCTGAGCCTGCCGGGTGGAACACAATCACCATCATTTGCTTTTGTTTAATTACTACCGTTATTCACAATATTTTTTATTGTTACTCATGAGGTAGCGATTATCAGGTTGCGCATTTACCAGTGTTTTTATTGTGACACCATCAGTCCATGGGAGATTCCACCTGTTTCCTTTCATTATTATTATTATTATTATTATTATTATTATTATTATTATTATTATTATTATTATTATCATCATCATCATCATCACTGATATCAATGACATTATCGCTTTCATGTGTAGTGGTTGCAGCAACAGCATCAGTAGCATAGTGGTAAGGGTGGTAGTTGGGCCTCAGTTGGGCGATCATAATAGTAGTAGTTGTAGTATT
>NW_021833118.1:25000-57500 GCF_006345805.1 Octopus sinensis
GTGTTGATAAAGTGTGTCGGTGTACTCATTCCATAAACCTGAAATTTGGTGATACAATTCAAGTTGTAATGACAAATCTGGGAAAAGGTAAAGGGTTCTCCCACCCTATACACATGCATGGACATTCATTTTATGTAGTTAAAATGGGATTTCCAAAATACAATGAAACAACGGGAAGAATAATAAATGATAGTACAGATATTGATTGCAGAGGTGATCCGAAAATGAACTATTGTAATGATGCGGCTTGGTCAAACAGTAAATGGGAGGGAGACAACATCCCCGGAATGAATTTACGAAACCCTCCTCGAAAGGATGTAGTTATGGTCCCTACAGGTGGATACGTTGTAGTGAGAATACGGGCCGATAATCCTGGAATGTGGTTTGTGCACTGCCACATTGAATTACACAGCAAGGAGGGAATGGCTCTTATTCTTAACGAATCTTTCGCTCGGTTGCCAGAAATGCCGGACAATCTCCCCGGGTGTCGTAGCTTCAAGAGAAGCGTTTACAACATAAGGAAAGATACTGGAAAGGATGACTGTAAGGACAGAAATGGTGAAGATGATAAGGATGATAAAGGTGATAATCATGGCGGTAAGGGATGTTATATTTTTATTGTTCTTTAATCTTTTCCTCGAGTTTCATCTCTTATTTTATAAATATTTTGAGAAGGCAAGACAGATGGGGTACTATCAGATAGGTGGTGGAATAAAAGCAGTACTGTTCTTGAGAACGAGGTAGATTATGATTTCGTGATTTTAGAGATCGTGAGAAATGGCTGGAGAGAGAAGATGGATGGAGGGAGTGAGAGATTGAATCGTTTGGCGATTATCATTTTGTTCAATGTCGTCGATCTGTTGTTGAAGACCTGAGTTGCTGCAGTTGTCGTTGTCGCTGTTGTATTCATCACCATGTTAACCATTGAGCTGACATGTCCAGAAATATATTTCAGCTTTTGTCATCACTTTTAAAAAAACTTTCTACACCACCCAACACTACAATATCAAATGCATCCATTTCTAAATCGTTAGGACACACACACACACACACACACACACACACATATGTCTACTCTTTATAGAGGGCAAGTAACAGCACACGATCTTCTCTTGTTGGTTGGTCAGTGAACGAAGTTCATGTGGGTAACAAATACAGTTTAATTGGATCAGACTGAATTGTATCCTATTATCATTAAAAGCCAACTGCACCAGAGAACAAAATGACATTGATTATCAATAGATTAGGATACCTTCATCTATGATAAATCCTCGACTACCAATGACATCAGCTGATGCAATAAATCAGTTTTGTTTTCTGCTATCAACTGCAAACGAAGATGAGATTCTCCGGGAATTTTAAAGGTGATTACTTTTTCCAGGTATTTCTTTAGTTTTGCCATCAGGACACGGACGCACATACAATAAAGGAAACAACGTAAGTTCATTTCGTAAATTAGGATGAATACCTGTTCGTAAAGAGTTGCAGTCCTTTACTCTTGACCAATTTAGAAAATGATTGTGTGGAGAGAAAAGAATCCTGATGTTCGAGCAATGTTTTCCATCGTGGCAGTGCTGGTGGTGGTGATTGTGGTGGTGGTTGATCATCGTTGTTGCTAAAACTATATTTCGTATTACTATGTTATTATTCAAACTGTATACGTAAATCTATTGTGGATTTCCTAGCAGATTACGTGAATGAAAAACGAAAATCAATGACAAACTAATGTGTTACTAGTTGTTCTCTTTGGATTAAGTGAATTAATTTTGTTTCTGGAGGATTCTCAGTGTAATGTGTTGTATTAGTTTGGCAACAAGGAAGTTATTCGTTGTAGGAACGCAATTCAATATTGACTGATGTATATCGCAGATGTACGGCTATGTTTCATGAGTGACGTCCTTAACTTGGAAAGCAAAACTACTACAAACGTTGCAAATAATAAACGAATAAACTCTTACTAGTGATCATTGGAATGGAAGTCATCACAATTATGGAGTGATACACTGAGAACAAACACGTATTGAAATTAAAATGGTACCAGTAGCTGCGTGTGCATGAATTATTTTTTGTCAGATGATGTGGAAACTGAAGAAACAAATGTATTTTTTACAGCAATAGGCTTATGGATAGAGTGCTAAATATTTAGAGAGTCTTAGTGGCATTTTTTGCTATTAGATCTTCCGTAATAGAGATATATTATTTAATTATATTGTTACATAAGTGAGAGGGAAATGACTTCTTGAAATGCAACTGCCATTGAAGTTTTATATATTTTTATCTTCTGGTCACACATGTGGAGGTGCGTGGTTTAGTGGTTAGGGTGTTGGCCTCATGATCGTAAGATTGTAGTACCGATTCCTGGACCAGGTCACGCGTTGTTTTCTTGAGTAAAACACTTCGTTTAACTTTGCTCCACTTCACACTCAGCTGGGAAAAATGAGTAATCCTGCGACGGACCGGTGTCCTGTCAAAGCGGGGAATATATACGCCACAGAAACCGGAAAATCGTCCCTATGAGTTTATAGGACTCGAGAAGTAGATTTACTACTATTTTTTACTACATATACCTAAAGTAGGGATCGGCAAACTATTTCAGATGTGGACTAGGTTGGGAATGTTTCGCTTTCTGAGGCAATACAAATAAAATGAAATGAAAATTAGACCATAGAGGGGTTTGCAAGTTCTAGCCATGACTGTACATGTTTATATTCAGATACAGTAAATCAAGCGCATTATTTTTTAATGTACCCATTTTTTTTAACGTGGCACAGAGTAATTCAAGGAGATTTGGTTGCTATTTCAGAAAATATATCTTTGTTCTTATTCCTAACAGGTGAAGTTCGTAGGTTACTTTTGGGGTGTTTAATGCGCAGTTCGAATTCGTTCCTCGCAAGAAAATGCATTATTGAAATAAATAAATAAACTTATGAAATATTTCATTATATAATAATGAGCGAAGTGTATCGTATATATATATATATATATATATATATATATATATGTTCAAAATCCCTCAGAAGGGAGTGGGAGAAAGAATAATATAAGTGAAGGGAGAGGAGAGAAAATAGTAATTCAGTGAAGGAGAAATAGGGAGAGTAATAGCCATAACTGAGAGGGAGTGAGAAAAAATAACAGCAATGTAAGAGAGGAAGTGGTAAAGAGAGTGTTGTGTATCTTATCTTCTACTATAATAATACTCTTGTGTATTTCTCCGTCACAACATATGAATAAGAAGGGAAGGGGTGATAGATGATTAAGGAAAGAAGGGGTGAGGGCAAACTTGGTAGTGGGATGATAGAAGTCCTATGGTGAAGAAAAAATCAAACAGCGTTTCAACTTTGCGTGAGTATGTGTGTGTGTATATAAAAGGAAGTCATGGAAATGTGTGTGTGTGTGTGTGCGTGTGTGTGTGTGTGAGAGTGCAATGAAAGTGGGATGGTAAACATTCAACGCTGAAAAGAAAAATCAAACAGCGTTTCAACTCTGTGTGAATATATTTGTGTAAGCGTCTGCGTGGACAAGGAAAGTGTGTGAATGTATGTATCTGTGATTATTATGTACCTTATTTATATAAAAAATACTAATTTTTGACGGCACGGGGCCGGCTAGTCTTTTTTTTTTTATTTTTTGCTATTTGTATATCTACCTAATAAACTCAATATTGTATTTCTTTTCCTTTACAGTTGCAGACGACTACACAGTACGAGTGGCACTTGGAGTTCTAATCGCTGTCGTCTGTATCCTGGCCATTCTTGTTGTTGTTCTTGTGTTCCTTGTTATAAGGAAGCAAAAGAATTAACTTTGAAAATCACCTGAAATCAATACGATCATAGATAGCAGTGGGGGAGAGTGGGGTGGGGGCGAATCTAAGATGTGCTAGAGTAATTTTGTGGGGTCTGTAAGTGCATAGTGTAAGGTTCGAGTGGGGTTTGGTAACTGATGTGTGTCGTGGGTCATGTATGTACTTGGTGGTATATAGTACATATAGTGTATTAGTAATAGTATATAGTGTGATACAACACAATTACGACGGCATTATTAATTTTACATTATTACTACACTATTATTAATGTGGTGTGTGTGTGTGTGTATTTGTGTGTGTGTCTGTGTGTGTTGAGTGGGGTTTGGTAACTGATGTGTGTCGTGGGTTATGGATGTACTTGCTGGTATATAGTACAGATAGTGTATTAGTGATACAACACCATTACGACGGCATTATTAATTTTGCATTATTACTACACTATTATTAATGTGTGTGTGTGTGTGAGCGTGTGTGTCTGATAGTGTAGTAATAATGGTATTTGTGGAGGCGCAATGGCCCAGTGGTTAGGGCAGCGGACTCGCGGTTATAGGATCGCGGTTTCGATTCCCAGACCGGGCGTTCTTAGTGTTTATTGAGCGAAAACACCTAAAAAAGCTCCACGAGGCTCCGGTAGGGGATGGTGGTGATCCCTGCTGTACTCTTTCACCACAACTTTCTCTCACTCTTACTTCCTGTTTCTGTTGTACCTGTATTTCAAGGGGCCGGCCTTGTCACTCTCTGTGTCACGCTGAATATCCCCGAGAACTACGTTAAAGGTGCACGTGTCTGTGGAGTGCTCAGCCACTTACACGTTAATTTCACGAGCAGGCTGTTCCGTTGATTCGGATCAACCGGAACCCTCATCGTCGTAACCGACGGAGTACTTCCATCCAATAATGGTATTTATTCATAATTAGTGAAAGCTGTCTTCATTGACGTTTAACTCTAGGTTCGAACCTATTGAATAGCCACGACCATCCCGTCTGGTATGTAAATAATTCTTCTAGGATTACGTTATCTATCATGTCCAGTTTTTGCTTTAGAACGGAGGTAGATTTTTGACATCTAATTTTATCAACTCGAGTTGACGCGTAAATATCCACTCGTTGAGATCGTATAACCATTGAAGTAAATTGTGGGTTTCTTTATGTTAATCTAACAATTATAAACGCTGTTTTGTCCAGAGCATTGGTATTTAATAGTTGTAGACAGCAGAAGTGAAGCGTATATACTAAAAGAGTTAATGAGTGATACTGAAAGGGTAGAAGTATGATTCGAACCATTATCCTCAAGCTTATAACTAATACAATGTTTTAATAAAAGCGCGTTTGTATAAGATGTATATGTGTGTGTGTGTGTGTTCTTATTTCACAAAACAGTTGAAATAAATTTCTAGTATCAACTTCTCTATTGATATATTCAAATACACCTTTTATGATAACAAATATATGCAATGTCACTAATAATCTCATGTCCAAAAATTTCTTGAAGGCTGTTTATATTATTGGTTGCTATTAAAAGTCTTCGGTATTCAGCCTTATCTGGATTTTAAAATACAGTGATCATGTTTTGGTTTAAATCTGCCGCCTGTTCCGATATGTAAGTTCGTACATCAGATATTCGGTTCAGCCTAAATTTAAATTACTTACGTGACATAACTCTCCATTTTTCCAGTTTTAGTTATCTCTCTTGTTACTTCGAACTGTTGATTTCTGTTCATAGTTGGTTTCTTGTTTTATGGCTTCACTTGATGGTTTCGGACACTTATTTCGCTGCGAGGGTGAAGCCCATATCAGTCACGTGATATCTTAAAACCTTCCAGAATCGTTAGTATGCCGGACAAAATGCTAAGCGGCTTTTCGTCTGCCTTTATGTTCTAAAATCAAATTCCGCCGAGATTAACTTTGCCGTGCCATTCATCCTTTCAGAGTCGATAAAATAAGTACGGGTTGAGTACTGGTATAAACGTAACAGATTTAGCCCTACCCCTTAAATTGCAGGCGTTGTGCCAATATTTGAAACCATTCTCCAAATCCTTACTTTTCGCTGATTAAACAGTTTAAAACATACCGCGTAAAAAACTATTTTCGGAAGTAAGGACAATAATGGATTTCCCCTTAAGGCTACATGGCGGTGTAAACCATAGTATATTGCCATTGTTATTGCAGTCTTATTGTTTTAGACAGCAGGAAGATAGTGATAACTGTAAAAATAAAAAAAAGTTATGTCAATGCTCCCCAAACCGAATCGCTGGCATACTAAACTACAGTCTAGGTAGAAAAAGAAGTATTTAGGCTGAACAAAGAATACATAGGCAATACTTTTTTTCCTTTTGCTTCATCAGAATGTGCTAATTGCTTTTTGAATACAAATATATACATAGTTGAGGTGTGAACGAATCTAGATGTAAAACGGCGAAAAGACGTGTAAAAGAAATGTGAGAGAGGATGAATAGGATACCCAGCAAGGAGAAGGTTAGATTAAACTAGTGATGTCCTGTTACCTGGATAGCTAAGATTATAATTACAAAATTAGAAAATACTGAGGTGATTCAATTGTTTTAATTGACATAGAAACATATTTAATGGGTTTAAAAATTGAATATGAATAATAGCTTCATAACGATTTTAATAGTGTATTAAGATATTTCAAAGAGAGAGAGAGAGAGAGAGACAGACAGAGAGAGACAGAGAACTTAAATCAGAAAATGAATCGCAGACTAAAAGGTCAGATATATAGCATATGACATGTTCTAGAAATAACGTTAATTTGGGTGAGAGAGTGAGTGAATGAGAGAGAGGGAGAGAGAGAGACACAGAGAGAGAGAGACAGACAGACAGGCATACAGACAGACAAATAAATGGATAGACAGATATATAGATAGATAGATAGATAGATAGATAGATATATATAGAAAGAGAGAGAGAGAGAGAGAGAGAGAGAGAGAGAGAGAACTTAAATCAGTAAATGAATCGTAGACTAAAAGGTCAGATAGATAGCATATAACAGATGTTTTAGAAATAGCGTTAAATTGGGTAAGAGAGTGAGTGAATGAGAGAGAGGGAGAAGGAGAGACAGACAGACAGACAGGGAGAGACAGACAGACAGGGAGAGACAGACAGACAGGGAGAGACAGGGTGAGAGAGACAAAAAGAGACAGACAGAGAAGGCAGACAGAAGAGACAGACAGGCATACAGACAGACAAATAATGAATAGATAGATAGATAGATAGATAGATAGATAGATAGATAGATATATATATAGATAGATAGATAGATAGATAGACAGATATATAGATAGATAGAGAGAGAGAGAGAGAGAAGAGAGAGAGAGAGAGAGAGAGATAAAATAAAAAAGATATACGCTTTATAAATGGATTGTTTTCTGTAATCTTTGTATTCTATTCGCCCCGTCGACGGCGGGTTATCGTAAATATTTTATGATTCATCTTAACTTCCACAGAAATTGAAGAGTAATATGATGCTTTTTAAGCTGCTAACTTGTAATTCTCAGTGCATTACTTTTCCTTTTAATGATAATCATTGTAGAGGCGCATAACTATATTATTGTAGTCACTAATATTGAATCTACAAGTTTCTATGGTGATTAAAACAACTGCATCCCATCATAAATTTAATTATTAGTCTTAGTGGCTGAACTACAAGAAAGCGCTCAAATAACTTACCTTCCCACACCATTGAACAGCGGTATTTTCTGCTTTCAACTTCATTCCTCCCAGCATTTTTCATCTTATTACAACAACTTCATACAAAGTTCCATTATTTAAAAATTGTAACTAATTCTCAAGTACCGAAAGGGGAAATCTGCGATCACTGTAAATTTGGGAAAATCTTAAAAATATATATTTGTATTATTATGCAGACCGTCATTTGTTGTTTGTACCAAAACACAATACACATTATTGTATTGAAAACACGACTGTGTTCTAGTTTCATTTTTTGTAGAGAGACTATTATTTTTAATATTTTCGTATAAAATACATGTTGCTCGTATGAAAAAAGTAAATACCCCAAATCCACCATAAAAGTTTCCATATCTTACATTCATAGTCTCATTTACATCTTGAGTTAAGGCTGGTACACAACACATTGGCGATTATTCATATTAGGATGGATACTATGGTAATGTAAATATTATCACCCGTAGTGATAATTTTAGTGTTGGATTTATATGTTATCAGTCAAGTATTCTTATGTTGCTTGTCATGCATGTACATGGCATGCAAGACCAGTTTGGCATTGTGCTGTTAAGAAGAATGATTCCATAATTTCTCCAAATGCAAATATATTAAAACGCGTTCATAAAAGAGAAAGGAGAAAAGAAAAAAGATGTATTTTGAACACTAATGTGTTCTGAAAATCGCGTTGAAAACGATAAAGCTTTTCCTCAATTTGAACAATGACAAATATATATTTTTATACATGAATTTTTGTAATACCCGTTGCGAGTTCCTGATATATTAATAATCTGATTTTCATTTCTGTTTTATAATACTAAAAACTATATATATATACCATGTATGTGTGTGTGTGTGTATATATATATATTATGTATGTATGTATGTATGTATATATGAATATATATATATAGGTGTTAAATGACCACCTAAGGATATTAAATATTCAAAGAATTTACTGTCTTTTTGCCGATATAAATAACAATGTTATGACCTATTGCTCTTAACAAATAGGTAAATAAATAAATAAAATAAACATACAGAAATATATATTAGAAATGGAAACCAAAATAATAAATTCAACAATAAAATAATTCAATCTTTAAATGATAAATTCAGTTCAATTTTATTTTGTGATACAAACAAATAACTCATGTAGTAAATTAGCTGATGCCACACCATTGATAAAAGCAAGTTTTTCAAGAATAATGAAACATCGTTTGAAATATAATGAGATTTCATCAGATAGATATATCTTCTTAAATGCCTTACGAAAAATAGCGCATGAAAATTTTTCTAACTGCTAACGCTTTTAAAAAAAAAAAACCTTTTAAAGAGCGAGTCCAATCGTAAATAAATAATCTAACTGAAAGTTCGTAAATTCCTAAATTTAAATCTATTAGTATCTAGTTCTATAACCGATTTTGTTGCATAATACATACATTCATATAGACACACACACACACACACACACACACACATATATATATATATGCACAAATACGTACACCACTCTATTTTTGTATATATACATACACATACACGTACGTCTACATACATGCATATTCATATGTACAAGTTTACTTATTCATACACACACACACTCATATATATATACATACATACATACATACATACATACATACACACACACACAGACGCACATATATATATATATATATATTATTTTAAGCAGCAGAAAATTCAACAAAATCTGTTACTCTGAGTTTCTCGTTGCCGTTCATCAGACAGATGAACGGCAACGAGAAACTCAGAGTAACAGATTTTGCTGAATTTTCTGCTGCTTAAAATAAAGCATATTACTCTACCACTGGTATTTGAGTACTCTTTTTTCCACCTTGTTTCACATTTATGTGTTTACTCCGGTATATATATATATATATATATATATATATATTATATATATATATTATATATATATATATTTAAATGTATACATATGCAAGTCCATACACACATGTATATATATTTATGGTAAAACATTAGTTTATATTTTAATTCAAATCTAAATAAAGAGATTTATAATATAAATTAAACTTACAACTTATTCAAGTCATACTTTAAAGTAAATAGAGGGGAAATAACTATTTTTCCATTTTCAGAAACAAAACGAACGAAATTAACATTTTTACATATGATGTTTTGTAATACTTATTATGATTTGTTGTTAAATAAAATATTTACATTTTAATATTACTTGTTAGTTTTTATTACTGAAATAAACAGTTTACATTTGTGTCTCAAGTCCCAGATATGGTTAACTTATCTTGTGGTTTTTCTCTTATCCATATGCCGGAAGGACGTATGCACGCTACGCACCATAAGATCATCGTGGAACGATTCATTCCATGCGTTAATAGACAAAGGAAATGCAGACTTTGTTTAGCCGAAAGATCTATCCTTTTTAGATCTGAGATATTTATTAAAAATTCACAAGTTTCTTTTGTTGAACGGGAGGACACCATCCTCTTCGGTTTAAGCATACAGTCTCACAAACTATGACTTTCTCCCTGTTACATTAATTTATACACAAACCGTTTTAGAATTGATTCGAATGGGCACAAAGGACGCAACTTTTAAATTTCTGGGGTTTTTTTCTCATCCACTTTTATTTGACCCTCTCCCTCTAGTCGTTTCTCATGTTCTTTCTGTTTTCATCAGATCTATAAGAGATTAGGGTGGGATACCAATCAGGAGTTCAGATTGCCGAGGAAGATTATATGAGCGTTTAACGGCCTTTCGTGTGCAAAAAATGACCTTGAATTTTAAATGGACATTCACTTCCTTCATCAGCTTGATTGCACCCCTTTTGCTTACTCGAATAAATTATTATATGGTTTGTGTAAATTGCTTCACAGGGAGAAGCTAAAGTTTGTGAGACTGCATACTTAATTCAGAGAGGGTGGTATTCTCCAGTTCAACAAAATAAATTTGTCCATGTTTACATTTACTAAAAATCTCAGATCTGGAATTCTTGTCTCAATTACGAAAGTACATATAAACTCTTTATACTTATGCATGCATACATGTGTGTGTGTGTGTGTTTGTAGAAAACAAAAACGAAGGATTGGCTGTGTTGTAAGTAGCTTGCTTACCAACCACATAGTTCCAGGTTCAGTCCCACTGCGTGGCACCTTGGGCAAGTGTCTTCTACTATAGCCTCGGGCCGACCAAGGCCTTGTGAGTGGATTTGGTAGACGGAAAGTGAAAGAAGGCCGTCGTATATATGTATATATATATATATATATATATATATATGTGTGTGTGTGTGGTGTGTGTGTGTGTGTGTGTGTGTGTGTGTGTGTTGTGTGTGTGTGAGTTTTTGTATGTTTGTGTGTCTGTGTTTGTCCCCCCAACATCGCTTAGCAACCGATGCTGGTGTGTTTACGTCCCCGTAACTTAGCGGTTCGGCAAAACAGACCGATTGAATAAGTACTAGGCTTTCAAAGAATAAGTCCTGGGGTCGATTTGCTCGACTAAAGGCGGTGCTCCAGCATGGCCACAGTCACATGACTGAAACAAATAAAAGAGTAAATATTTCGTTTACATAATATTTAGTATAATGTAGTTTAGTATAATATATGATATTTGCCATATTATGCGATATAAGTAAAATTAAATAGAAAAAAGCTGGAAAAATCAGAAACATCGAAAACGAAACAGTGTATATGTATGAATAAATGAGTAAATAAGAAAATAAAAAATATATCATGAGGAGAATAACGGTGGTGATGCAGGAAGATAGAAAGAGAGTATATAAAGAAGCAATAAAGGTTGTATTTAAATATGTTTATGGGTAACAGTTTGGGCAGCAATAATAACGGTGCTTGAAGAAAGAAAATGAAAAGACTCGTAATAATAGTTAGAATTCATGAAATAACAGTAAAAATAATAATAATGTTGATGATGATGATGATGATGACGATGCCGATGATGATGATAACGATAATAATAATAATAATAATAATAATAATATAATAATAATAATAATAATAATAATAATAATAATAATTATTATTATTATTATTATTATTATTATTATTATTTTATATTATTATTATTATTATATTATTATTATTATCATTATTATTATTATTATTATTATCATATTGACAAATTATATAAATATAAGGACCTGAAAATTGAAATACAAAAGATATGACATCCTAAAGCGAGAAGTGTTCCTGTTATTGTGGGTGCTTTTACCTCCCTAAGATTTCAGTCATACTATAACATCTCTTATCCTTCGCTTGCCCTAGATCGCTGGGTGCGTTCTCGGCAAGTGATTGTAACAAACATGCAGATTAAAAGTAGAGTATTGCTCATATACTACGGAAAGCACTCTCCATCTAAAGTGAAATAAATATGGTGGTAATTTTAGCATGCATAGCAAAACAAAAGTGCCCTTGCTACTCTTGGCCTCCGGAGGCTGCACAGAACTAATGCAGCTGAAATAAAGTTATAATGGAAAGAAACTATAAATGATGATGATGATGATGATAACGATAATAATAATAATAATAATAATAATAATAATAATAATAATAATAATAATAATAATAATAACGATGATGATGATGACGATGATAATGATGACGATGATGATGATGATGATGATGATGATGATGATGATGATGATGATGATGTTGATAATGATGATGACGATGATGATGATATAAACAAGTTTTTATGCATAGCTGAATAAAAGAATGCTTGGAGATGTTCACAGTTTTATCAGTAAACAATACATTTGTATGTCACATCATGAAACTCTGAGTTTTCGTGGACATCTTTGTCTATTTACCCTAAATAAGACACAGCTATATCGTATTACACAGTAAGACGACGAGTCGGTTGAATCGTTCTTACGCACAGCAAAATGCTTAGCAACATTTTGTCTGTCTTTACGTTCTGAGTTCAAATTCCGTCGAGGTTGAGTTGCTGTTCATCTTTTCGGAGTCGATAAAGCGAGTACCAATTGAGTACTGAGGTCGATGTTATCGAGTTACTCATTCCCCCGAAATTGCTGGCCTCGTGCCAAAGTTTGAAACAAATATCACATTACACAGAGGATATAAATTATGCGTCTATCCATTTTGATAACATAAGAGACTATTAATAGATGCAAAAAAATATGTTATATTCACCTATCATTTTTATGTTTATTTATATAATTGTTTCATCCAGTCAAATGGATTTTATACAAAAACCTGATGAGTCGATGATTAATCGATATCGCTGCAATGTGTTGTTACACATCTTTGGCTACCTTCGGTCATCGCTGACCATGGGTATCACGTCCGTCCATTTATTGTCCAGGTTGGGCCCCTCGACTTGAGCCATGGAGACCAATGCGAGAATGGCAGTCTCGGTCGCATCTGTATGTAGATTCCGGTCTGTCGGCTTTCGATCCCTTACATCGGGCTCGCTTTTCTGCAGCTACAGCTGACAGCATCACTTCACCGATCCGTAGCTGTTTGAGAAGTGTGCTTTTTTACCTAGCGTGGTCTGCTGTCAGGTCCTCCCAGGAGTTGATGTCGATGTTGAGCGCCTCCCTGTCCCAAAATAACTCCTTATACTGAAGTCTAATATTTCCCTCCATTTAACTATATCACATCATCTCTGCTGAAGGAATGTTCCTAATATCCCAGAAACAGCTGTAAAACTAAATTTCTCTTTATAGATATCCTGAAAATTCCACACAAGCTTGGCTTTGCTGTCTAATTTTATTTAACACACACACACATACACACACACACACATGTATATATATATATATATATATGTGTGTGTGTGTGTGTGTGTGTGTGTGTGTATGTATTTATGTATCTATCTATCTATCTATCTATATATATATATATACATGTGTGTGTATTCGGTATTGCTGGTCAATTTGTAGTAAACAACAAAATATCTACTAATGATGTACCTCCTTGAGTAAATGTTATTTTTATTACTGAGCTGATCGAGGCACAAGTTTCGCCGTCATGGCTTGGTTAACCAGTTGCCATGGTAATCGCGTTGTTTCAGCTGAGATAGCACTAGCTGGAGTAAAAGAATGAGTAATTTCCCTTGAATTATTATCTATGCGGTGTGAGCGAGTTATTTCCTCCTTGTTGATTACGATGTCGAAATTTAGATTTTACTTTAAATTACAATTGTCAGAGTGTGTGTGTGTGTGGTCACATACATACATACATATTAATATATATATATATATATATATATAATATATATATATATATATATATATAGATATATATATATATATATATATATAATATATATATATATATATATATATATGAAATTAAATAAGGGTAGAAATTGATATTAATCAATTAAAACCAGTGGCCTAGCATATTTTTTAAAAATCCGAAGATTAAAAGTTTCTTACATACAAAATTTATAGGACTGATCACTAAAAGTGGACAGTCTATGTGCTAGATATAGACGTCAAAATCGCTATTTTCCACGAAGAATGTGTTCTCAAGAAAAGCTCTTTTTGATGAGTTTTTTCTTGAGAACACATTCTTCGTGGAAAATAGCGATTTTGACGTCTATATCTAGCATATAGACTGTCCACTTTTAGTGATCACTCCTATAAATTTTGTATATATATATATATATATATATATATATATATATATATATATATATATATATATAAATATATAGTTCGGATAAAAGCATAAAAATAATGTTACATTAATCTGATGCGTCACGCTATACTTTTGTAGGGTATAAATATCATTATCCTTAAACAAGAATGTTGTTGACAGTGACTTCGAAGCTTCGGCCAGCGAATACATATTTACAGGGACAATGGAGTGAACAATTCGTTTTATTACATAACTTTGCAATTGTTTTCAACGATATTTTATTACAATAGTATTGCTGTATTATTATTGTATAATATGTGTAACAGTCGCTTATTTCGCCCTTGTTCTTGTACAGAGTAACAATCTTTTCATCTCTCATGTCTTGCGGTACAGCTCCCTCTCTCCTGCATTGGCAGAGGACTTTGTGCAAAGAGCGCGGTAGGGTAATCTTGCAGCGCTTGATGAGATGTGGTGGGATGCTGTCGCTGCCTTGAGCTTTGCCCGCAACTAGGCTGTCGATGGTCTTGCTGAGCTGATGAATACATGTTGCATTCATCGACCTCACCAAGGCTTTCGATCTTGTCAGCAGAGACGGCTTCTTCAAGGCGATCCATATGATTGGCTGTCCTCCAACACTGCACAGCTTAATCGAGTTCTTTCACTCAAACATGTAGGGGACTGAGCAGTTCAACGGCAACCTCTCTGAGCCCTTCGACATACGCAACGGAGCCAAGCAGGGCTGTGTGCTCGCCCCAAAGATCTTTGTGATCTTTTTCTCTCTCCTTCTGAGATGCGCATTCGGCACAGCACCAGAAGGGATCTACATGCGGACCAGATCAGATGGCAGACCCTTCAATCTCGCCTGTCTAAAAGCGAGGACAAAGGTCTGTGAAGCTGTCATCAGAAACATTCTATTTGCTGACCACGCTGCAGTTACGGCCCACTCCCAACGGGAGCTGCAGCTGCTAATGGACCGCTTCTCTCAGGCCTGTAAGGATTTTGAGCTGACCATCAGCCTGAAGAATACAAACGCCCTGGCGCAAGGCACACCAGCACAACCTGCCGTCACCATCAATGACTACGAACTTGAAGTTGTTCATCTGTTCACCTACCTTGAGTCCATAACTGACAACCTCTCTTTCGATGCCGTGATTGACAAGAGAATTGGGAAGGCAAGCACTACGCTCACGCGCCTCACATCAAGAATGTGGACAAACCCACAGTTGACAGCGAAAACTAAGATGGCTGTGTACAACGCCTGTGTCCTCAGCACCCTGTTGTATGGCTGCGAGACATGGACCACATACATCGTCAGAAAAAAATAGCTGAACAGCTTCCATCTCAGAAGCCTACGACGCATACTGGGCATCTCTTGCCAGGACGAGATGACCAACACCGACGTTCTGACTTGTGGTGGCTTCCCTTCCATGTACACCTTGCTGAGACAACGTCGACTACGCTGGCTAGGCCATGTTCGCCGTATGGAGGACGGCCAAATCTCAAAAGACATTCTCTACAGAGAATTCGCAGCAGGACAGAGAAACAAGAGCCGCCCGCAGCTGAGGTACAAGAACGTGTGCAAGAGGGACAGGGAGGCGCTCAACATCGACATCAACTCCTGGGAGGACCTAGCAGCAGACCACACTAGGTAAAAAAGCACACTTCTCAAACAGTTACGGATCGGTGAAGTGAAGCTGTCAGCTGTAGCTGCAGAAAAGCGAGCCCGATGTAAGGGATCGAAAGCCGACAGACCGGAATCTACATACAGATGCGACCGAGACTGCCATTCTCGCATTGGTCTCCATGGCCACAAGAGGCGCTGCTCAAGCCCAGTGGCCCAACCTGGACAATAAATGGACGGACGTGATACCCATGGTCAGCGATGACCGAAGGTATCCAAAGATGTGTAACAACACGTTGCAGCGATACTATTATGGTGATATCGATTAATCATCGACTCATCAGGTTTTTGTATAAAATCCATTTGACTGGATGAAACAATTAAATAAATAAACATAAAAATGATAGGTGAATATAACATATTTTTTTGCATCTATTAATAGTCTCTTATGTTATCAAAATGGATAGACGCATAATTTATATCCTCTGTGTAATGTGATATTTGTTTCAAACTTTGGCACGAGGCCAGCAATTTCGGGGGAGTGAGTAACTCGATAATATCGACCTAAGTACTCAATTGGTACTCATTTTATCGACTCCGAAAAGATGAACAGCAACTCGACCTCGACGGAATTTGAACTCAGAACGTAAAGACAGACAAAATGTTGCTAAGCATTTTGCTGTGCGTAAGAACGATTCAACCGACTCGTCGTCTTACTGTGTAATACGATATAGCTGTGTCTTATTTAGGGTAAATAGACAAAGATGTCCACGAAAATTTAGAGTTTCATGATGTGACATACAAAAGTATTGTTTACTGATAAAACTGTGAACATCTCTAAGCATTCTTTTATTCAGCTATGCCTAAAAACCTGCTTATATCATCATCATCGTCATCA
Organism: Octopus sinensis; assembly: GCF_006345805.1. Classification (NCBI taxonomy): domain Eukaryota; kingdom Metazoa; phylum Mollusca; class Cephalopoda; order Octopoda; family Octopodidae; genus Octopus; species Octopus sinensis. The sequence continues at coordinate 41,643 of NW_021833118.1, forward strand.
TCATCATCTCATCATCATCATCATCATCATCATCATCATCATCATCATCACATCATCATCATCATCGTTATTATTATTATTATTATTATTATTATTATTATTATTATTATTATTATTATTAATATTATTATTATTATCATTATTATTATTATCATTATTATTATTATTATTATTATTATTATCATTATTATTATTATATTATTATTATTATTATTATCATCATCATCTTCATCATCATTTATGGTTTCCTTCCATTAAAACTTTATTTCAGCTTCATTAGTTCTGTGCAACCTTCGGAGGCCAAGAGTAGCAAGGGCACTTTTGTTTTGCTATGCATGCTAAAATTACCACCATATATATTTCACTTTAGATGGAGAGTGCTTTCCGTAGTATATGAGCAATACCCATTATTATTATTATTACTACTTTTTACTTTTAATCTGCATGTTTGTTACAATCACTTGCCGAGAACGCACCCAGCGATCTAGGGCAAGCGAAGTATAAGAGATGTTATAGTATGACTGAAATCTTAGGGAGGTAAAATGGCAGGGACAGTAGCGAAATATCTTCATGTAATACAACGCAAACATTTAAGTGGATAGGGTTTTTCTAAGGATGTGGATAGCACATGACAGCTCAATTTTTGGATTTCTCTGAGACATGGATCTTCTGGGATGTTATCTAGATGTTTCTGACATCCCTTTTTTTATCATACCTAAAGCACCCACAATAACAGGAACAGTTCTCGCTTTAAGATGTCATATCTTTTGTATTTCAATTTTCAGGTCCTTATATTTATATAATTTGACAATATGATAATAATAATAATAATAATGATAATAATAATAATAATATAATAATAATTATTATTATTATTATTATTATTATTATTATTATTATTATTATTATTATTATAATGATAATAAAAATAAAAATAATAATAATAATAATAATAATAATAATAATAATAATAATAATAAATAATAATAATAATAATATATAATAATAATAATGATAATAATAATAATATAATTATTATTATTATTATTATTATTATTATTATTATTATTATTATATTATTATTATTATAATGATAATAAAAATAAAAATAATAATAATAATAATAATAATAATAATAATAATAATAATAATATAATAATAATAATAATTATAATTATTATTATTATTATTATTATTATTATTATTATTATTATTATTATTATCGATATCATCATCATCATCATCATCATCATCATCGTCATCATCATCATCATCAACATTATTATTATTTTAACCATTATTTCATGAATTCTAACTATTATTACGAGTCTTTTCATTTTCTTTCTTCAAGCACCGTTATTATTGCTGCCCAAACTGTTACCCATAAACATATTTAAATACAACCTTTATTGCTTCTTTATATACTCTCTTTCTATCTTCCTGCATCACCACCGTTATTCTCCTCATGATATATTTTTTCATTTTCTTATTTACTCATTTATTCATACATATACACTGTTTCGTTTTCGATGTTTCTGATTTTTCCAGCTTTTTTCTATTTAATTTTACTTATATCGCATAATATGGCAAATATCATATATTATACTAAACTACATTATACTAAATATTATGTAAACGAACTCTTTACTCTTTTACTCTTTTATTTGTTTCAGTCATGTGACTGTGACCATGCTGGAGCACAGCCTTTAGTCGAGCAAAGGACTTATTCTTTGTAAGCCTAGTACTTATTCTATCGGTCTCTTTTGCCGAACCGCTAAGTTACGGGAACGTAAACACACCAGCATCGGTTGTTAAGCTATGTTGGGGGGGACAAACATAGACACACACACACACACACACACACACACACACACACACATATATATATATATATGTACATACATATATACGACGGCCTTCTTTCAGTTTCCGTCTACCAAGTCCACTGACAAGGCCTTGGTCGGCCCGAGGCTATAGTAGAAGACACTTGCCCAAGGTGCCACGCAGTGGGACTGAACCTGGAACCATGTAGTTGGTAAGCAAGCTACTTACCACACAGCCACTCCTTCGTTTTTGTTTTACTTTCTACAAACACAGACACACACACATGTATGCATGCATAAGTATAAAGAGTTTATATGTACTTTCGTAATTGAGACAAGAATTCCAGATCTGAGATTTTTAGTAAATGTAAACATGGACAAATTTATTTTGTTGAACTGGAGAATACCACCCTCTCTGAATTAAGTATGCAGTCTCACAAACTTTAGCCTTCTCCCTGTGAAGCAATTTACACAAACCATATAATAATTTATTCGAGTAAGCAAAAGGGGTGCAATCAAGCTGATGAAGGAAGTGAATGTCCATTTAAAATTCAAGGTCATTTTTTGCACACGAAAGGCCCTGTTAAACGCTCATATAATCTTCCTCGGCAATCTGAACTCCTGATTGGTATCCCACCCTAATCTCTTATAGATCTGATGAAAACAGAAGGAACATGAGAAACGACTAGAGGGAGAGGGTCAAATAAAAGTGGATGAGAAAAAAACCCCAGAAATTTAAAAGTTGCGTCCTTTGTGCCCATTCGAATCAATTCTAAAACGGTTTGTGTATAAATTAATGTAACAGGGAGAAAGTCATAGTTTGTGAGACTGTATGCTTAAACCGAAGAGGATGGTGTCCTCCCGTTCAACAAAAGAAACTTGTGAATTTTTAATAAATATCTCAGATCTAAAAAGGATAGATCTTTCGGCTAAACAAAGTCTGCATTTCCTTTGTCTATTAACGCATGGAATGAATCGTTCCACGATGATCTTAATGGTGCGTAGCGTGCATACGTCCTTCCGACATATGGATAAGAGAAAAACCACAAGATAAGTTAACCATATCTGGACTTGAGACACAAATGTAAACTGTTTATTTCAGTAATAAAAACTAACAAGTAATATTAAAATGTAAATATTTTATTTAACAACAAATCATAATAAGTATTACAAAACATCATATGTAAAAATGTTAATTTCGTTCTTCGTTTTGTTTCTAAAAATGGAAAAATAGTTATTTCCCCTATATTTACTTTAAAGTATGACTTGAATAAGTTGTAAGTTTAATTTATATTATAAATCTCTTTATTTAGATTTGAATTAAAATATAAACTAATGTTTTACCATAAATATATATACATGTGTGTATGGTATTGCATATGTATACATGAAAATATAAATATATATATATGTGTGTGTGTGTGTTTGTGTGTGTGTGTGTTTGTGTGTGTATGTTGTATGTATGTATGTATATATATATGTGTGTGTGCGTATGTGTGCGTATGTGTGCGTATGTGTGTGTATGAATAAGTAAACTTGTACATATGAATATGCATGTATGTAGACGTACGTGTATGTGTATGTATATATACAAAAATAGAGTGGTGTACGTACTTGTGCATATATATGTGTGTGTGTGTGTGTATGTGTTTGTGTGTGTGTGTGTCTATATGAATGTATGTATTATGCAACAAAATCGGTTATAGAACTAGATACTAATAGATTTAAATTTAAGGAATTTACAAACTTTCAGTTAGACTATTTATTTACGATTGAACTCGCTCTTAAAAGAGTTTTTTTTTTAAAGCGTTAGCAGTTAGAAAAATTTTCATTTGCTATTTTTCGTAAGGTTTTTAAGAAGATATATCTATCTGATGAAACCTCATTATATTTCAAACGATATTTCATTATTCTTGAAAAACTTGCTTTTATCAATGGTGTGGCATCAGCTAAGTTACTACATGAGTTATTTGTTTGTATCACAAAATAAAATTGAACTGAATTTATCATTTAAAGATTGAATTATTTTATTGTTGAATTTATTATTTTGGTTTCCATTTCTAATATATATTTCTGTATGTTTATTTTATTTATTTATTTATTTACCTATTTGTTAAGAGCAATAGGTCATAACATTGTTATTTATATCGGCAAAAAGACAGTAAATTCTTTGAATATTTAATATCCCTTAGGTGGTCATTTAACACCTATATATATATATTCATATATACATACATACATACATACATAATATATATATATACACACACACACATACATGGTATATATATATAGTTTTTAGTATTATAAAACAGAAATGAAAATCAGATTATTAATATATCAGGAACTCGCAACGGGTATTACAAAAATTCATGTATAAAAATATATATTTGTCATTGTTCAAATTGAGGAAAAGCTTTATCGTTTTCAACGCGATTTTCAGAACACATTAGTGTTCAAAATACATCTTTTTTCTTTTCTCCTTTCTCTTTTATGAACGCGTTTTAATATATTTGCATTTGGAGAAATTATGGAATCATTCTTCTTAACAGCACAATGCCAAACTGGTCTTGCATGCCATGTACATGCATGACAAGCAACATAAGAATACTTGACTGATAACATATAAATCCAACACTAAAATTATCACTACGGGTGATAATATTTACATTACCATAGTATCCATCCTAATATGAATAATCGCCAATGTGTTGTGTACCAGCCTTAACTCAAGATGTAAATGAGACTATGAATGTAAGATATGGAAACTTTTATGGTGGATTTGGGGTATTTACTTTTTTCATACGAGCAACATGTATTTTATACGAAAATATTAAAAATAATAGTCTCTCTACAAAAAATGAAACTAGAACACAGTCGTGTTTTCAATACAATAATGTGTATTGTGTTTTGGTACAAACAACAAATGACGGTCTGCATAATAATACAAATATATATTTTTAAGATTTTCCCAAATTTACAGTGATCGCAGATTTCCCCTTTCGGTACTTGAGAATTAGTTACAATTTTTAAATAATGGAACTTTGTATGAAGTTGTTGTAATAAGATGAAAAATGCTGGGAGGAATGAAGTTGAAAGCAGAAAATACCGCTGTTCAATGGTGTGGGAAGGTAAGTTATTGAGCGCTTTCTTGTAGTTCAGCCACTAAGACTAATAATTAAATTTATGATGGGATGCAGTTGTTTTAATCACCATAGAAACTTGTAGATTCAATATTAGTGACTACAATAATATAGTTATGCGCCTCTACAATGATTATCATTAAAAGGAAAAGTAATGCACTGAGAATTACAAGTTAGCAGCTTAAAAAGCATCATATTACTCTTCAATTTCTGTGGAAGTTAAGATGAATCATAAAATATTTACGATAACCCGCCGTCGACGGGGCGAATAGAATACAAAGATTACAGAAAACAATCCATTTATAAAGCGTATATCTTTTTTATTTTATCTCTCTCTCTCTCTCTCTCTCTTTCTCTCTCTCTCTCTCTCTATCTATCTATATATCTGTCTATCTATCTATCTATCTATCTATCTATCTATCTATCTATCTATCTATCTATCTATCTATCTATTCATTATTTGTCTGTCTGTATGCCTGTCTGTCTCTTCTGTCTGCCTTCTCTGTCTGTCTCTTTTTGTCTCTCTCACCCTGTCTCTCCCTGTCTGTCTGTCTCTCCCTGTCTGTCTGTCTCTCCCTGTCTGTCTGTCTGTCTCTCCTTCTCCCTCTCATTCACTCACTCTCTTACCCAATTTAACGCTATTTCTAAAACATCTGTTATATGCTATCTATCTGACCTTTTAGTCTACGATTCATTTACTGATTTAAGTTCTCTCTCTCTCTCTCTCTCTCTCTCTCTCTTTCTATATATATATATCTATCTATCTATCTATCTATCTATCTATATATCTGTCTATCCATTTATTTGTCTGTCTGTATGCCTGTCTGTCTGTCTCTCTCTCTCTGTGTCTCTCTCTCTCCCTCTCTCTCATTCACTCACTCTCTCACCCAAATTAACGTTATTTCTAGAACATGTCATATGCTATATATCTGAGCTTTTAGTCTGCGATTCATTTTCTGATTTAAGTTCTCTGTCTCTCTCTGTCTGTCTGTCTCTCTCTCTCTCTCTCTTTGAAATATCTTAATACACTATTAAAATCGTTATGAAGCTATTATTCATATTCAATTTTTAAACCCATTAAATATGTTTCTATGTCAATTAAAACAATTGAATCACCTCAGTATTTTCTAATTTTGTAATTATAATCTTAGCTATCCAGGTAACAGGACATCACTAGTTTAATCTAACCTTCTCCTTGCTGGGTATCCTATTCATCCTCTCTCACATTTCTTTTACACGTCTTTTCGCCGTTTTACATCTAGATTCGTTCACACCTCAACTATGTATATATTTGTATTCAAAAAGCAATTAGCACATTCTGATGAAGCAAAAGGAAAAAAAGTATTGCCTATGTATTCTTTGTTCAGCCTAAATACTTCTTTTTCTACCTAGACTGTAGTTTAGTATGCCAGCGATTCGGTTTGGGGAGCATTGACATAACTTTTTTTTATTTTTACAGTTATCACTATCTTCCTGCTGTCTAAAACAATAAGACTGCAATAACAATGGCAATATACTATGGTTTACACCGCCATGTAGCCTTAAGGGGAAATCCATTATTGTCCTTACTTCCGAAAATAGTTTTTTACGCGGTATGTTTTAAACTGTTTAATCAGCGAAAAGTAAGGATTTGGAGAATGGTTTCAAATATTGGCACAACGCCTGCAATTTAAGGGGTAGGGCTAAATCTGTTACGTTTATACCAGTACTCAACCCGTACTTATTTTATCGACTCTGAAAGGATGAATGGCACGGCAAAGTTAATCTCGGCGGAATTTGAATTTAGAACATAAAGGCAGACGAAAAGCCGCTTAGCATTTTGTCCGGCATACTAACGATTCTGGAAGGTTTTAAGATATCACGTGACTGATATGGGCTTCACCCTCGCAGCGAAATAAGTGTCCGAAACCATCAAGTGAAGCCATAAAACAAGAAACCAACTATGAACAGAAATCAACAGTTCGAAGTAACAAGAGAGATAACTAAAACTGGAAAAATGGAGAGTTATGTCACGTAAGTAATTTAAATTTAGGCTGAACCGAATATCTGATGTACGAACTTACATATCGGAACAGGCGGCAGATTTAAACCAAAACATGATCACTGTATTTTAAAATCCAGATAAGGCTGAATACCGAAGACTTTTAATAGCAACCAATAATATAAACAGCCTTCAAGAAATTTTTGGACATGAGATTATTAGTGACATTGCATATATTTGTTATCATAAAAGGTGTATTTGAATATATCAATAGAGAAGTTGATACTAGAAATTTATTTCAACTGTTTTGTGAAATAAGAACACACACACACACACATATACATCTTATACAAACGCGCTTTTATTAAAGCATTGTATTAGTTATAAGCTTGAGGATAATGGTTCGAATCATACTTCTACCCTTTCAGTATCACTCATTAACTCTTTTAGTATATACGCTTCACTTCTGCTGTCTACAACTATTAAATACCAATGCTCTGGACAAAACAGCGTTTATAATTGTTAGATTAACATAAAGAAACCCACAATTTACTTCAATGGTTATACGATCTCAACGAGTGGATATTTACGCGTCAACTCGAGTTGATAAAATTAGAAGTCAAAAATCTACCTCCGTTCTAAAGCAAAAACTGGACATGATAGATAACGTAATCCTAGAAAAATTATTTACATACCAGACGGGATGGTCGTGGCTATTCAATAGGTTCGAACCTAGAGTTAAACAATAATAACGTCAATGAAGACAGCTTTCACTAATTATGAATAAATACCATTATTGGATGGAAGTACTCCGTCGGTTACGACGATGAGGGTTCCGGTTGATCCGAATCAACGGAACAGCCTGCTCGTGAAATTAACGTGTAAGTGGCTGAGCACTCCACAGACACGTGCACCTTAACGTAGTTCTCGGGGATATTCAGCGTGACACAGAGAGTGACAAGGCCGGCCCCTTGAAATACAGGTACAACAGAAACAGGAAGTAAGAGTGAGAGAAAGTTGTGGTGAAAGAGTACAGCAGGGATCACCACCATCCCCTACCGGAGCCTCGTGGAGCTTTTTTAGGTGTTTTCGCTCAATAAACACTAAGAACGCCCGGTCTGGGAATCGAAACCGCGATCCTATAACCGCGAGTCCGCTGCCCTAACCACTGGGCCATTGCGCCTCCACAAATACCATTATTACTACACTATCAGACACACACGCTCACACACACACACACATTAATAATAGTGTAGTAATAATGCAAAATTAATAATGCCGTCGTAATGGTGTTGTATCACTAATACACTATCTGTACTATATACCAGCAAGTACATCCATAACCCACGACACACATCAGTTACCAAACCCCACTCAACACACACAGACACACACACAAATACACACACACACACACACACATTAATAATAGTGTCGTAATAATGTAAAATTAATAATGCCGTCGTTATGGTGTTCTATCACACCATATACTGTTACTAATACACTATCTGTACTATATACCACCAAGTACATACATGACCCACGACACACATCAGTTACCAAACGCCACTCGAACCTTACACTATGCACTTACAGACCCCACAAAATTACCTTAGCAAATCTTAGATTCGCCCCACCCCACTCTCCCCCACTTCTATCTATGATCGTATTGATTTCAGGTGATTTTCAAAGTTAATTCTTTTGCTTCCTTATAACAAGGAACACCAGAACAACAACAACAAGACCAGGATACAGACGACAGCGATTAGAACTCCAAGTGCCACTCGTACCATGTAGTCGCCTGCAGCTGTAAATGAAAAGAAATACAATATTGAGTTTATTAGGTAGATACACAAATAGCAAATAATTTAAAAAAAAGACTAGCTGGCCCTGTGCCGTCAAAAATGACGCCTAATTGTAGTATTTTATATATAAATAAGGTACATAATAATCAGAGATACATATATTCACACACTTTCCTTGTTCACGCAGACGCTTACACAAATATATTCACACAGAGTTGAAACGGTGTTTGATTTTTCTTTTCAGCGTTGAATGTTTACCATCGCACTTTCATTGCATTCACACACACACACACATACACAAACATACACACACACTTCCATGACTTCCTTTTATATACACACACACACATACTCACGCAAAGATGAAACGCTGTTTGATTTTTCTTCACCGTAGGACTTCTATCATCCCACTACCAAGTTTGCCCTCACCCCTTCTTTCCTTAATCATCTATCACCCCTTCCCTTCTTATTCATATGTTGCGGCGGAGAAATACACAAGAGTATTATTATAGTAGAAGATAAGATACACAACACTCTCTTTACCACTTCCTCTCTTACATTGCTGTTATTTTTTCTCACTCCCTCTCAGTCATGGCTATTACTCTCCCTATTTCTCCTTCACTGAATTACTATTTTCTCTCCTCTCCCTTCACTTATATTATTCTTTCTCCCACTCCCTTCTGAGGGATTTTGAACATATATATATATATATATATATATATATATATATACGATACACTTCGCTCATTATTATATAATGAAATATTTCATAAGTTTATTTATTTATTTCAATAATGCATTTTCTTGCGAGGAACGAATTCGAACTGCGCATTAAACACCCCAAAAGTAACCTACGAACTTCACCTGTTAGGAATAAGAACAAAGATATATTTTCTGAAATAGCAACCAAATCTCCTTGAATTACTCTGTGCCACGTTAAAAAAAATGGGTACATTAAAAAATAATGCGCTTGATTTACTGTATCTGAATATAAACATGTACAGTCATGGCTAGAACTTGCAAACCCCTCTATGGTCTAATTTTCATTTCATTTTATTTGTATTGCCTCAGAAAGCGAAACATTCCCAACCTAGTCCACATCTGAAATAGTTTGCCGATCCCTACTTTAGGTATATGTAGTAAAAAATAGTAGTAAATCTACTTCTCGAGTCCTATAAACTCATAGGGACGATTTTCCGGTTTCTGTGGCGTATATATTCCCCGCTTTGACAGGACACCGGTCCGTCGCAGGATTACTCATTTTTCCCAGCTGAGTGTGAAGTGGAGCAAAGTTAAACGAAGTGTTTTACTCAAGAAAACAACGCGTGACCTGGTCCAGGAATCGGTACTACAATCTTACGATCATGAGGCCAACACCCTAACCACTAAACCACGCACCTCCACATGTGTGACCAGAAGATAAAAATATATAAAACTTCAATGGCAGTTGCATTTCAAGAAGTCATTTCCCTCTCACTTATGTAACAATATAATTAAATAATATATCTCTATTACGGAAGATCTAATAGCAAAAAATGCCACTAAGACTCTCTAAATATTTAGCACTCTATCCATAAGCCTATTGCTGTAAAAAATACATTTGTTTCTTCAGTTTCCACATCATCTGACAAAAAATAATTCATGCACACGCAGCTACTGGTACCATTTTAATTTCAATACGTGTTTGTTCTCAGTGTATCACTCCATAATTGTGATGACTTCCATTCCAATGATCACTAGTAAGAGTTTATTCGTTTATTATTTGCAACGTTTGTAGTAGTTTTGCTTTCCAAGTTAAGGACGTCACTCATGAAACATAGCCGTACATCTGCGATATACATCAGTCAATATTGAATTGCGTTCCTACAACGAATAACTTCCTTGTTGCCAAACTAATACAACACATTACACTGAGAATCCTCCAGAAACAAAATTAATTCACTTAATCCAAAGAGAACAACTAGTAACACATTAGTTTGTCATTGATTTTCGTTTTTCATTCACGTAATCTGCTAGGAAATCCACAATAGATTTACGTATACAGTTTGAATAATAACATAGTAATACGAAATATAGTTTTAGCAACAACGATGATCAACCACCACCACAATCACCACCACCAGCACTGCCACGATGGAAAACATTGCTCGAACATCAGGATTCTTTTCTCTCCACACAATCATTTTCTAAATTGGTCAAGAGTAAAGGACTGCAACTCTTTACGAACAGGTATTCATCCTAATTTACGAAATGAACTTACGTTGTTTCCTTTATTGTATGTGCGTCCGTGTCCTGATGGCAAAACTAAAGAAATACCTGGAAAAAGTAATCACCTTTAAAATTCCCGGAGAATCTCATCTTCGTTTGCAGTTGATAGCAGAAAACAAAATTTAAAAACTGTTCCTCAAACTTTCCAGACCGGAAAGGCGGTACATCCTGATAATTAGATTCTAAGTCACCAAAAGTTAAACATGGTTTATCACTTCTATAGGGATCATAAAGAAAGGGACAGTTGAGTAAAGTGCAGTTCTTTTGTTGTATGCAGTCAGAAACTGTGGAGTTAGGTTCTTCGACCGGTGCACCCTTATATCGAAGAATTGCTTCAAATGTATTATTTTTGTCTATTTGCATTGTCTGTCCGCGGATCCAGTAATTTCTGACAGAGTTATTTGCATGTATTGTGAAGTCAAATCTCTCACCGGGGTTGATGATAAAGTAATCAACAGGTGTTTTGTTTTTATGTCAAAACCATCAGAGGCAATGACTACCATCTGGTGACCATCAATAGATACTTCAAATGGATACAGAGCCCCTGCAGCGATCACTCTAAAACGATATTCTTTACCTGTTTCTACTTCAAAGACAGTCAGTGGAGCCCCATTATGTTTCCCTGACTCATCATAATAACGGCCCCGACCATTCACAGTTCCGGAATTGAACTGAAAGAGACTAAAAAGCCCTCCTTCAAGAGAACTGGTAATACCAACCTTTTGGTTATTCACATAAAGTCCCATGCTAACTTTTAAAAAACTCATATCGGAATCCCAGTCATGATTGTAGTCTGAGATTACCATTACATGTTCTTCCATTTTACGTTTTGTCTTTTCGTGTAGTATCAAACCGCCAAATAGTCCCATCGTACGTTGTGTCCCAAGATGAGAATGGTACCAAAATGTTCCAGTTTGTGTAACATTAAATTCATATCTGAACGTCTGACCTAGTTGAATTGGACACTGTGTAACCCAAGGTACACCATCCATATGTGATGTTTCTCTTTGATGCAAGCCGTGCCAATGTATTGTTATAGATTCTGAAAATAATTGGTTTTCTACTTCAATGATGACTCTTTGTTCTTTATAAACTGGATCTCGAAGCACGTAAATGCTATAAATAACAAAATTTCGATATTGTGTTCAAAAATACATTTGGATACAAAAATTCGAAAGCTGTCTGTGGGATCCGAACCCACATCTCCATTTATGTCTTTCGAGGTCAAGTTCGCAAAAAAGAATTATTTCACGTTCTTTCGAAATTTTATCGAATTCTTACATGAAAAATATATATATTTCTTTACTGCCCACAAGGGGCTAAACACAGAGGGGACAAACAAGGACAGACAAAGGGATTAAGTCGACTACATCGACCCCAGTGCGTAACTGGTACTTAATTTATCGACCCCGAAAGGATGAAAGGCAAAGTCGACCTCGGCGGAATTTGAACTCGGAACGTAACGACAGACGAATTTCGCCCGGCGTGCTAACGTTTCTATCAGCTCGCCGCCTTAACATGAACAATATATAAATTTATGTGTAGGTGTAAGTGTATGTGTGTCTGTATATGCGCCTTAGCATTTGTCTCCTATCAGACAACCGGAGTTGGTTTGTTTATGTTCCTTTAACTCAGTGGTTCAACAAAGCCGACAGATAGAATTAGTACCAGGATTAAAAATGAGTGCTAGTATTGATTTGTTTGACTAAATCCTTCAAAGCGGTGATTCAGCATGGCTGTATTCCAATGAATGAAACATGAAAAAGATAAAAGACAACGATATAAAAAAAAGACAAAAAAAGAAAGAAAAGAAAGAAAGAAAGAAAAGAAACGAGATTGCTGAGAAACGATAAAATAAGTTATTGAAAACTATTCCTTACCGTGTTCTGAAGTATTTTTATCACCAACACCTTTTGTTTCTTCATTATAAACTCCTTTCTCGAAACTTCGACATGCAGGGAAATTGACAGGGATTTTTGGTAAGTGGGCAAAAGATTCATTTAGAACCATTGCCATTCCGTCCTTACTGTGTAATTCAATATGGCAGTGCATGATCCATACTCCAGGATTATCGGCCACTATTCTCACTACAACGTATCCACCTGTAGGGACCATAATTGTATCCTTTTGAGGGGGGGTTCGTAAATTCATTCCGGGGATGTTGTCTCCTTCCCAGTTGCTATTTGACCAAACCGCATCATTACAATAGTTCATTTTCGGATCACCTCTGCAATCAATATCTACAGTATCATTTATTATTTCTCCCGTTGTTTCATTGTATTTTGGAAACCCCATTTTAACTACATAAAATGAATGTCCATGCATGTGTATAGGGTGGGAGAACCCTTTACCTTTTCCAAGATTTGTCATTACAACTTGAATTGTATCACGATATTTCAGGTTTATAGAATAAGTACACCGACACACTTTATCAACACCGCAGTTGGCATTATCACACAGACTATCTATTTCTTTTGGTTGTGTTAAAGGGTTTACCGTGGGTTCCACGAACACACGACCATTTACTGATGCTGGTGTGTATCCTGGCTCGCCAGGAAAAGCAAAATTTAAAAAATATTCCTCAAACCTCCCAGACTTGTATGGAGGTACAACAACAGGGTAATCAAGTTCCAAGTCATTAAACTGTAAACACCGTTTATTACTTTTCTCGGGATAATAAAGAAAGGGGCAGTTGAGTAAAGTGCAGTCCTTTTGTTGAACGCAGTCAGAAACCGTGGAGTTGGGTTCTTCGTCCAGTGCACCCTTATAACGAAGAATTGCTTCAAATGTATTATTTTTTTCAATTTCCATTGTTTTTCCACGAATCCAATAATTTCCGACAGAGTTATTTGCCTTCAATATAAAGTCAAATCTCTCACCCGGACTGAGGATGAAATAATCAACAGCTGTTGGTTTTAGGTCAAAACCATCAGAGGCAACGACTACCATCTGGTGACCATCAACAGACACTTCAAACGGGTAAAGGTACCCTGCAGCGATCACTCTAAAACGATACTCTTTACCTTGTTCTACTTCAAAGACAGTCAGTGGAGCCCCATTATGTTTCCCTGTTTCATCATAATAACGGCCTCGACCATTCACAATACCAGAATGGAAATTAAAAAGACTAAAATGTGCCCCATCTAGAGATTTGGAACTGCCAATGTTTTTACGGTTCCAATAGAATCCGAATTTCATTTTTAAGTAACTCACATCGGAGTCCCAGTTATGGTTGTAGTCTTTTATTAACATCACATGTTCTTCCATTTTACGTTTTGTCTTTTCGTGTATTATAAAACCACCAAATAGTCCCATCGTACGTTGTGTCCCAAGATGAGAATGGTACCAATAAGTTCCAGTTTGTGTAACATTAAATTCATATCTGAACGACTGACCTGGTTGAACTGGACACTGTGAAACCCAAGGTACGCCATCCATATGAGGTGTTCCTTTTTGATGAATGCCGTGCCAATGTATTGTTGTAGATTCTGAAAATAATCGGTTTTCTACTTCAATGATGACTCTTTGTCCTTTATAAACTTCTATTGTTGGTCCAGGAACTGTGCCATTAACTGCAATCACCTTAACTGACTCAGAGAAACCATCCATCGTAATGACTTTATCAGTTGGTATCGGTTGAGCATTTGTAAAATTAGTGACGTCATATTTGTAGAGTTTTCCATTATGGGGTAGTACCAAGATCTTATTGTATAGCATAGTTAATTTATAGGAAATTACCAGCTTAAACTCACACACGTCGTCTTCCATACGACAACCATGAGAATAAACTAATGGTGATAAGAGCCCTAGGAGGAATACAATTATGTTGAAGTGAATCATAGTTGAACCAGTGTGTGCTGATATCTGAAATAACAAAATGAGAAACAATGAAATCAAAGACGATGTGACAATTAAATCACGAAATATTTGTAAATTTTCAAGACAAAGGAATACAGACATATCAAAGAGAAGAAATGAAAATAAAACTCTGTGTGACAGGCAGACGACAGGGAGATCAAAATTGTTTTGTTAGTAGGACATTTCAGCTGGAACAAATTTTTATCAGAAATTGTTAGAAACTTAACAATTTCTGGTTACAGTCGTTTTTTCCTCTGTCCTTTATAGCTTACGAGATGATCTTTGTCAACAGTTGGTGACATAGTATCATAAGTTAGAAGTGGGGAATATTTTAAGCGTGTCTGTCAAACCAGAAGTGCTGCTTCAAGTACTTTATCGCCTAAACGTGATCAGTATGGTCCAGAGGATACTAGTTTGTACATAATAGTGTTCTTATTCATTCGTTTTATAGTACTTGTCATGCTTACGTTACACAATATTCTATTGGTTGGCAATATACAAGTTAGTTAAAGATACATCGGAGTGGTTGTGTGGTGATTGTAGATAGAACTAAATTTGATGTTTCTCACAGATATTTACTAATTAGAAGACTAGTAAATACAGTAAATAACTTACTAAATGTAGAGTGTAATAGAGTTAAGAAATATCTTCCAACACATGAATCATTAATCAAAGCCAAGTGTTTCCTACAAAAGTCTTAATATGATGTAACCTCTATCCTGTTCCCGATTAACAAGAAACAATAGCAGCTCAGTCTAAACTTAAAGTCATTGTACACATTAAATATTGCAGCTGATGTAATACTTGTTGTTAAAGACAATAAAGATGCGATAGGCATGCCTGTGATATCATTGATTATATCGGCAGAACCAAAAGTGAGAAAACATCCTATACTGATAATGTGAGCGGGGGGCTAGCATTAGATAACATTAGATACATAAATTCCCTATCTTTTCTCAATAAAATCTGTGATTCTACAC